>NC_091575.1:16692069-16709569 GCF_042767895.1 Penaeus vannamei | reverse complement strand
TCTATTTTTTTTTTTTTTTTTTATGATTCTCTTCTTCTGCCTTCTTCTCTTTCTCCTCCTCCTCCTTCTGCATCTTCTTCTATCTCTCCTCCTACTCCTCCTCTTCCGCCTCTTCCTTGCCCTTCTCCTCTACTCCCTTTCCTCTTCCTCCGCTATTTCTCCCTCCCCCTTTCTTTCTCTTCACACCGAAAGCATAGAGACTCCTCACCCTCCTGCCCCTCCTCCTCCTCCTCCTCCCAGTAAGCTGTAATTGCTCCTCACCTCATTTTGAAAAAAAAAAATCCCAGATCCGAAGACCTCCTTTCTCGGGCCACCTTCAAGGGCTTGGACTTCGAGATATCTCATTATGGAGACCCTAAATTAGAATTCCTAACATTTTGTGAATTGGGTTATGGGGATAATTAAAAAAGAGAGTCATTGTGCTCCGCTGTTTGTCTACGATGGTTCTCTCATTTTGTTTTATATTTTTTGTCAACATTTGTATCTTATTATATATTTTTCCGTCATCCTTTTGGGGGGTGTTTCCTTATTTCTTTTATTGCGTATTTCGCCATCATTTTTGGGGAGAAAATTATTTTTTCTCCTTTTTCCAAAATTCCCATATTGTATTTCTGGGATCATTAAGTTTGCCTTATTATGTTGGGGAAGAGGAGGGCAGGGGGAGGGGTCGGAGGGGGGCACTGCCGGCTTTTGTTCTGAACAATGTGACGTTCAAATGCAATCGAAAACGTAATTCATTATTACATATCCCTCGTCAACGAATTCAGTCTCCCATTATATCGGATTTCATTGTTTATTTATGCAGAAATTATTGAATTAATTGAGGGGATGGATTGAGAGAATGAGAGATCGTTGATAGATTTTGTCAATTAATCATTTCATGGAAGGGAGAGCGGTCGTGGTCGCTTTGATTAGATGAAACGAGACCACTGACCCTTTTTATCTTTTCTATCTCAGTTTCTTATCATGTCCCACATACTGGACACGTTCTCGACACGTTGAGATTGTAATGCATTGGCTCTGATTGTTTGTTTTGTTTGTTTTTATTTTTTTGGTGGAAATGTTCATTATTGTCGATATGTTATCATTTAGTATTTTTTAGTTTATGTATTTACTTTCAATTGTTGTTGCTGATATTGTTATTTTTCTACTCTTGCTGTATGTGCGACGGTCGCCTGAACTCCCTCCCCCAAAGGTCGCTCGATCCCCGGCCGCCGTGTCTCGTGAATTGAGCAATCACAGCCACGTCTATTTAGCAGTCAGTCAACGCACTCGTAATCGGCCCCGAAACTCACATATAAAATCTTCCTCTTGAACACGAAACGAGCGCGCGAGAGAGAAAGAAGAAAGAATAATTGAAATATACCTGCCACCCCAAAAAGAGGAGCGCAGAAAAAAGTTGATTAGGGAGCATCTGCATGGAAGCATAAAATCTGTGTTTTCTCGAGCTTTTTGCTAATCTGTTTCTCGCCTCCGGTTCATTCACAGGGTCATTGGGCGATCGAATCACGTGCCTTAAAACGGCTAAATAGCGTTATTAAATCCGACGACCAAAATAGTTGGTAGGTCCCGTTCAAACTCCACCAGATAGTTGAGGCTATTATTTCTGGTTTAATACACGTAATTGCTAGCTAACAAGGCTGGAATTATACCCCGAGCTCTTTCAGGCCGTCAGACTCCAATTTGCTTCTACGCTGAACATTTTTATTGTTTTATTTTTATTTTATATCATGTCAAAGCTGCACACGCAAATGGTAGGGATTACTGGGTTCCGTTCTGCAACTCCTCCCCCCCTCTCCCCTTCTCTCCCTTCCGGTGTATCCGTCCCTCACTCATTCCTATCCGTGTCTGTGTGTCTCTCTCCTTTCTCTTATCCTATCTCCCTTCCTATATTTGTCTCTGTTCATGTCGACGTAGAGGGAATGTACAAATTCCCTGCATTTCGGAAACATTCCACTTTCTGTGTGTGTGTGTGTGTGTGTGTGTGTGTGTGTGTGTGTGTGTGTGTGTGTGTGTGTGTGTGTGTGTGTTTGCGTGTGTGTATAAGAGAGAGAGAGAGAGAAAGAGGCAGAGAGAGAGAGAGAGAGAGAGAGAGAGAGGAGAGAGAGAGAGAGAGAGAGAGAGAGAGAGAGAGAGAGAGAGAGAGAGAGAGAGAGAGAGAGAGGGAGGGAGGGAGGGAGGGAGGGAGGGAGAGAGGGAGGGAGGGAGGGAGGGGGGTAGAGCGAGGGAGAGAGAGGGGTGAATATCAAACGAAAAAAATAAAAAAAAGCAAGACCTTGTAAACCCGTCTCCCTCTCCTTTCCCGCCCCGTTCCTCCCCCTTCCCTTTCATTCCTTTCCGTCTCCTACCCTATCGGCCTCTCCCTCCCCTGAAGGGAAGCCCCCGGGTTTAGTACATGAAGGAGAAGGAGCGGGGCTGCGTGTTGTTGGCGCAAGCTTGTACAAACTAATTAATGCAGTCCTGGTTATAAAAGCGGAAGAGATATGAAATTCATAGTGTGGAAAGTTCCTGTGGGTTCTGTGGAGTCTTGCACACCTGCGAAGTCCCATACAGCCTCGAGTTGCTGCACTGTGCCTTTGGGTTCCATGCAGGTGGTTGATGAATTGCCAACTGTTTTCCTCCTATCAGAGGATTGTTTATTTTCACTTGTCAGATGGTTGTTTGGGATGGTAGCTCTTGACCATCCCCCAGAGGGTTGCTTATTCCCACCTTTAAGATGGTTGATTATTGCCACCCCCAGTGGTTGCTCATTTTCACTTGTCAGATGGTTATTTATTCCCACCTCCAAGATGATTGTCTGTTGTCTGTTGTCACTTCCCAGACGGTTGCTTAGAATTGACTTAAAGATGGGCACGTTTTGCCATCTCTCAGATGACTACTTGCTCGTATTGTCGTCTTGTGTTAAGTTTCATTAGATTTTCCTGGTAATTGGTTACTTACATGTATACGAATGGTCATTTTTCTTACTTCTTTCCATACTCAGATTTGATTTACCCCGCAGTAGCGGAGTAAATCACTACCTGTCCCCTCATAGATGGTTACTGGTTCCCAATAACAGGGTTGCTGCCTCCTCAGTCACAACGATATCTGCGGCCATCTTTCATCGCTCAGATAGTTACGATCTTTAAATATCACATGATTCTTAGTTACGACCATATCTCCTACCATCTATTCCTCTCAGATGGTTACCACCTTCCATGCCAGATGGTTGAGGCTCCCCGGTCCCCGCCAACTGGTAAGCCTCCAGCTCCCCGGCCAGATTCTGCTTCCGTGTTGATTCGGCCAATATTTACGTTGTGTGTTAGATGAAGAGGTTAATTTGAAGACAAATTCCCCAAGTGTAAATTCGCCGGTTATGGCGGGATTGTTTGTTCTAAATTATCACATCTTTTGAACCAAATATCCTTCTGCGTCAAAGGGAATGGGATATATTTCGGTGTTGACCCTAAGATTTTTTTTTCTTTCTTTAGTGGATGGTTTCGCTCACTATGAACTTTCTTTTACTTTGTATATCTTCCTCATTATCATAATAATGTAGGTGTGGCAATTTACAGTATACTAATGTATTTCATCCAGCACATAACGGTATGCGATATGCACTATGTTCATCCTAGCCTCACCGTACTTATCTAAACATGCCCTTACGATGAATTGATTGCTCATTAATGCCTGTTTATCTCTAATTTTACAAGTGATTTAACTCAGATTCCTCTTTCCCAATTTGTTGCGTTAACTGTCTGTCCGTCCATGTTCATCTCCAACAGTCGAATACTCGTTATAGCCATTTACTCCTTATTTTTTTCAAACATTTGCAACTGCAAGCAAAATGATGGTGAAAATGGTTTGTTGTTAAAGGAACGCAGAACATTCGCGGCTCGGATTAGTGGACTTGAAAGAGAGGAAAGGATGAGGGGAAGGGAGGGAAAGAGAAGGGAGAGAGAGAGGGACGAGAAGACGAGAAGAGGAGAGGACAGGGAAAGGGAGACGAACCGGATGGAGAAGTTATAAAAGGAGAGAAAAAAGAAGAAATACTAAATATTCACAGACAAACCGAGGAGAGACAGCAACAGGGAAATGAGCCGAGACAAATAGACTGCGTAAGATAGAGAAGGGAAATAACAAGCGTTGTTGAAGGTATCCATCAACAAGAAAAAAAGGACAGCTTGATATTGATTTTTTATTTTTTTTGTGATGAAAAAATACGTTTTGCAAAGAGAAAAAAAGTGGACGACATTGAGGAAACGTGGAATGATAACCCAAGGTACATATTTTTTCGGTTAAATAGAGGTACTGAAACAAAATATTGTTTTAGAGTAAGAGTGGTATTCGTCTATGCTGACGATTTCCATATAATTTTGTATATGCTTCCAATCTGTCAAAGTTGCTCTACTTTTAGCCTATCTACAAAGCCCACGTATATATTTTTTCAGCGTCCGTGTGTGTAGTGCTTTAGTAGTGGCCAATGTTTTAAAACGATCGGGGTCGTCCTGGTGACATATTTATTTTCGTTTGTCTATTCTCTTTTATTTCGTGGATCGTATTCGTATTTTTGTTTTTATTTGATTTATTCATTTTTACCTATTTTTGTCTCTGTTATGGTGTCGATGTTTACCGTTTGTTTGTGTGTGTGTGTGAGAGCGAGGATGTGAGTGACAGCCTAGATGAACAAGGAAATAAGTGGGTCAGTGAGTGATTGACTGGGGAGTAAGGAAGTATGTGAGTGTTTGTATGTGTTTATTTATTATCTGATACACACATACACGTTTATGTGTGCATGTATGCCCGCATGTGCGTCTGTGCGGTCGCGTGCGTGAGTGAGTGTCTCATCAGGGTACGAGGCAGGTCATGGCAGGCGACAGCGGCGCGTGAGGGAAGAGGCAGCGACGGCGGCGGCAGCATCTTGAAGGCTCAGTGATCAGCCGTCGCATCTTTGATCACGCGGAGAGGGAGTGACGCCGCTCAGGGAACAAACATGTTGCACTGCACGAATGGCGCGCCCGGCCTTTCCTTTTTATTCGTAAGGGGAGATCGGGATCTTGGATTTGAGATTATGTAAAAAAGATATGTGTTGAACATGCACTCCATCTTTATACGGATACCTGTATATATGTGCTATGTACTCTCTCTCTCTCTCTCTCTCTCTCTCTCTCTCTCTCTCTCTCTCTCTCTCTCTCTCTCTCTCTCTCTCTCTCTCTCTCTCTCTCTCTCTCTCTCTCTCTCTCTCTCTCTCTCTCCTCCCTCCCTCCCTCCCTCCCTCCCTCCCTTCCTCACTCTCTCTCTCTCTCTCTCTCTCTCTCTCTCTCTCTCTCTCTCTCTCTCTCTCTCTCTCTCTCTCTCTCTCTCTCTCTCTCTCTCTCTCTCTCTCTCTCTCTCCCCTCTCCCTCCCTCCCTCCCTCCCTCCCTCCCTCCCTCCCTTTCCCTCCCTTTCCCTCCCTTTCCCTCCCTTTCCCCCCCGTCTCCCTCCCTCCCTCTCCCTCCCTCCAACCATATCGCATCCATGGCCGTTATAGACATGAACACCGACGAAATATTCCCTTCCCAAGGCCTAATGCACTCCTAATCATGGAAAGAGAATAAAAAAATAGCGCGAAATAGAATATCAGACAAACACAAGCGTCGCGCACACACGCACAAAGTCACATTACACCCATAAATGGAGACATCTTGTGGCTGATTGAGTTTTACGAGAGAGTTTGTCACATGGAAAGAGGCGGAGGGGGAGAGGGAGGGGGAAGAAGGTGGAGACGGAGGGAGAGGTAGGAAGGAGAGTGGGAGGGGGAATGGGTGGTGGTGGAGGGAAAAGGGAGAGGGATGAGGAGAAGGGATGAAAGGGGAGAGAGTATAGGAAGGGGAAAGAGAGTGGTGGTGGAGGGAAAGAGAGAGGGTGGTGGTGGAGGAAAAGAGAGAGGGTGGTGGTGGAGGGAAAGAGAGAGGGTGGTGGTGGAGGGAAAGAGAGAGGGTGGTGGTGGAGGGAAAGAGAGAGGGTGGTGGTGGAGGGAAAGAGAGAGGGTGGTGGTGGAGGGAAAGAGAGAGGGTGGTGGTGGAGGGAAAGAGAGAGGGTGGTGGTGGAGGGAAAGAGAGAGGGTGGTGGTGGAGGGAAAGAGAGAGGGTGGTGGTGGAGGGAAAGAGAGAGGGTGGTGGTGGGAGGGAAAGAGAGAGGGTGGTGGTGGAGGGAAAGAGAGAGGGTGGTGGTGGAGGGAAAAGAGAGAGGGTGGTGGTGGAGGAAAAGAGAGAGGGTGGTGGTGGAGGGAAAGAGAGAGGGTGGTGGGTGGAGGGAAAGAGAGAGGGTGGTGGTGGAGGGAAAGAGAGAGGGTGGTGGTGGAGGGAAAGAGAGAGGGTGGTGGTGGAGGGAAAGAGAGAGGGTGGTGGTGGAGGGAAAGAGAGAGGGTGGTGGTGGAAAGAGAGAGGGAAGGATGGGGACAAAGAGAGTGGGTAAGAGGGGGAGGATGGGCGGGGGAAGATAGAGAGAGGAATGAAAGAGACTGGAGCCTTCTTGCCTAGTACTTGTTATTGTAGACTGAGAATTACTTTTAGGTTTCCCGCCCCTGGATATATGATTACCGAAAGTACAATGCGAAAGTTGATGAATGAATATCCTGTTTTTATTATTATTGTTATTATCATCACTGTTTGGTCGAATTTATTTTTCATGATATTTTCGTATACATTTTCCAGAAGGGGAAGGATTTTAAGATAGAAATCCACAAGATGAAAACAGTTTGAAAAAAGATTCTCAAGTTTCGGAAGTGTTGTTGATACAGCACGCAACCAAGTTGAGCTCGACTCCCTACATCGTCGGCGGTAACAAGATTTAGGCATATATTAGATTTGTAGACGAGCAACGTGTTCACCCCTCCCCCCATCCCGTCTGGTCTCTCCCCCACCCACTCTGACGCTTCCCCCTTCCCTTCTGATGTCTCCTCCCCTCCCCATTTACCCCTACCCCATCCGCTCTGACGCCTCCCCCTTTCCCCTCTGACCCTTCCCTCTGATTCCCTTCCCCACCCCTCCTCCACCCAGCTTACACAGTTATCTCGCGATATTGAGGGAAGAGGGGAAAGTGGGGGGAGGGGGTGACTAGAAGAGCCGATAAAGAAAAAAAAGTAAATGGTTTAGAAGACAAGGCGGAAATATACTAGCAGGTAAATAGACTTAAAAATAAGCAAATATACGGATAGACACACAGGAAGACAGACAGTATACAGATGGACAGACTGACTAAAAAACAGACAAAAATGCATGCCCAAACGCTACACAGACATAAATGTTTATAAAAGCAGGCAGGGAGACAGCTATGTAGGCGGGCAGGCAGGCAGGAAGAAAGGCAGGCGAGCAAGCAAACAAGCAGACGGGCTAGCAGTCAGACAGGCAAGCAAGCAAGCAGGCAGACAGATAGACAAACGAGCGAACAAGTAGACAGCTAGACAGTCAAGAATGCGGATAGATAAAATCGCGATTTGCAGTGCATGGAAGTCCAAATTTTGCCATAGATAATTAGGGCAGGCGACAAACTATTTTTTTCCGGATACGAAATCTTTCCCGACCAGGTAAAGTTTCATTAAATGAGGATTTGTTATGATTGTGAGAAAGAACGAAAAAGAAATCGGCAAGCGAGGGAAAATCGTAAGGCAATTGGGTAAAAGAAGGGTGATGCTGGAATGATTTTAAGAAATAGGTTGAATAAAGAACATGAAAGTGTGGAATAATTTTAGGGAGGGAGCGGAGCTGGATAAAGAGGATGGATAACCAAAAAATGAGAGCAGGGGATGAGGAACATAAAAACAAGAAAAAAGATGAGAATCAGGAGGATTAGTTGAATGGTAATAAGAGATGGGGATATGTAGCATAAGAACTGAGATGAAAGAATGCGAAGAATAAGAAAAGGTAAATAAGAGAACATATATATATGGTGAAAAAAGATTAAGATAGAGGATGAATAGAGTACAAGAAGTAAAGAAAAGAGGCTGTGGTAATTATTTATGTGCATATATATTGGGGAAATTATCCGAGGCAGGCATGATCCGCGCGTGCAAGAAGTACATGTCCCAAGGCACGACCCCAACCGAGGGCGGGAGGTATCAGTGCACGTGGGCGGACGGGGGTGGTACTTTCACCCCCCCCCCCTCTCAGTTCTACCCGCCCCACCCACTGCAGTAATGGGATTATCGTAAGGCTTCCATTTATCTGGGGTGGGAAGGGGATGTGCCCTTTGTCTCCCTCCCACTTCCATCACCCCATCCTTACCCCTGTTTAGCTACCCCCCCCCTCCCTTCGCCTCCTTTCCCGGTACAGGCAATCTCTGTTTCAGTGGCGACCTTCAACTGCGGTTCAATTGTCGGTCTTGATATCGTTCCCTGGGTCACCTTGATCGCTTATTGAATCGCCTTCGAGTGAGAGGGTGATATGATTAAGCTCCGCCAGTCTCTATCAGTACGCACACATATACACGCGCACACGCACACGCACAAGCACAAGCACAAGCACACCGACACGCCCTCTCTACTCCCCTTTCTACCTTCCTCTTGCTTCCTTCTCCTCTCTCCCTCCTCCTTCCCCTCTCTCCCTCCTCCTTCTCATCTCTCCTTCCTCCTTCCCCTCTCTCCCTCCTCCTTCCCCTCTCCCTCTCTCCCTCCTCCTTCCCCTCTCCATCTCTCCCTCCTCCTTCCCCTCTCCATCTCTCCCTCCTCCTTCCCCTCTCCATCTTTCCCTCCTCCTTCCCCTCTCCCTCTCTTCCTCTCTCCATCCTCCTTCCCCTCTCCCTCCTTCTTCCCCTCTCTTCCTCCTCCTTCCCCTCTCTCTCCCTCCTCCTTCCCTCCCCCGACGCCACTCTCCGCCCGAGGAAGGCGTGTCAAGACGGCGCCGCACCGCTCAGGGCGACCGTATCCGACGCGGAGAACTTAAGAACGTGATTTGGATCTCGCCCTAATCTCGCGGCCGAGCGATGGCAGGCGCTTTGTGGCCGCTCGCTTCGCCCCGGATCCGCGGGGGGCTTTGTTGACACCTTCGCGCCGAGTCCTTTTCTTCGCCCTCCTCCTTTCGCTTTATTCTTTCTCTGCTCTTGAGGGTGTTCGTGTTTTGGTGTTTCTTTTCGTTTTGGCTTTTGTGACTTTTGGATTTTTGGTTTGTGTCTGTTTGCTGGTTTGTTCTCTCTCTTTCTCTCTGTCTTTCTCTTTCTCTGTCTCTCCCTCCATCTCTTTATCATTGCATTTCTAATATTTCTGCAAATCATGTTTATGTTATAGAAGAACGAGGAACAGTAGAAGCATGTTATAAAAGTTCTGTCAATGAGCTGCCTGTAATGAACAAAAGCAGGGCTTGCATGATAGATAACGATAGGGATAAGGAACGGTTCACAACGAGGGCGCTGATCCGATGATCCCGAGGGCCCTCCCGAGCTGCCCCGAGTGGCGTGGCGTGCTCGGGCAGATGGATGGCTTTCGGGCGGGCGGGCAAATTCGGGCGGAATTTATTAGTCATTAGGAGTCGATAAGGCGGCGCTAAATGGAGGATGGGTGTAATTGATACGCTGCGGGCGTGCCTGATGGGCGATCGAGGGCCGCCGGCGAGGTATATGGGCGGGGTTTATGAGGTATGGGCGTGATTATAGGATGAGAGTGTGCTGGGAGGAGGGAAGCGTAAGCCAGGGCGTGAGTGGTGGGGATGGGGGCGGCGGTGCCGAGCTGTGGGCGTGGCTGTGAAGATGCTTCATTGTTGATAAGATGGGGTATTAATCCGCCGATGCAGTGTATGATCGATGAGATGGCATGTTGAGGCGTTGCTGGTGCAGTGACGCCTTGCTGATAAGACGATGATGGACGTGGTATGAGCCGTTGAAGGGCCTTTGGTGCTTTATCTTTTCCCTTGCTGTATGTGTGTAGTGTGAATCAGTTCCCTGTGATCGTGCTTGCAAGGTCACACTTGACGCAACTGCGTCCGTGAGTCACCATTGCCAGGGGTTCAAGGCACCGACCAAGGCACCGAGGGCATTGTGCGGCACCGAGGCACCTTGAATGGCAGTTTACAGGCGTCGTAAATGGTGCGAATAATTAGTGCTACCCACGGCTGTGTGGAGAGCAATTAGAGCGGTGGGTGTTTACGCACGGTAATTAATTAGTTGTGGCGAAAGTGTGCCTTCCTCGCTCCCTTGGTTGCGGCCGTGGCGTGGCACCATCGAGTCACCACCAAGCCGCCTTCTAGAATCAGGCAGCCACTTTCTAGAATCATCCAGCCAGCACCTAGACAGCATCCGTTTAGGCACCGCCCGGTGAGGGCAAAGCAGAGCAGAGCAGAACAAAGCTGAGTGGAACACAGCACAAGGCAGCAGAGTTTGGGAGGGGAAGGAAGAAGAGAAGACTAAAGGAAATGAGATGACAAGAGAGGAGAATAAAGGATAAGAGAAGCGCGAAGGAGAGAAGGGAAAAGAGAGGGCACGAGAGTAGACAGGAAGGGAGGGGAAGAGAAGAGTGGAGGGTAGGGGTGATGAGAGGAAAAGAGTTAAATCACGTTGGCGAGGTGAGAGGGCAGTAGGTGTAAGCAGAAATGAAGACTGGAGGGGAAAGCGGGAGGGCGAAAGAGGGGGCGGGGAATGGAAGTGAATGGGATGGGGAGGAGTGATTGGTGAGGGCTGGGGATTTGAGGGTGAGGGGTGCGGAGTGGACGTGGAAGTCAGGACTGAGAGAGATGCAAGGCCGTGTCCACACTTGCAGCGGGCAGTCGCGGGCATGCGGAGCGGGACGGGCAACTGTTTCGTTTCTCTGACATCACTGAATGCGTATGATCTTATGAATAAACTGAGTAAAATGAACTAAGTAAACTTTATCTTCATTGATTATTTTCGTGCCGTCATTGAGTAAACGCTTGAATCGCGATGCTCAAGCGAGAAAGCTAACTGTTTACCGTTCCCACGCCCGCGCTCGCTCGCTGCCAGTGAAACGCTTCAGCCCGCTTGTGCCTGCTCGCCGCCAGTGTGGACGCGGCCCGAGGGGTAAGGGTGAGGGCTGGGAGTTAGGAAAGGGAGGGAGAGGGAGGAGTGGCGTGTGAGGGGTGAGGGCTGGGAGTTAGGAAAGGGAGGGTGGGGGAGGAGGAGTGGCGTGTGAGGGGTGAGGACTGCGAGTTAGGAAAGGGAGGGTGAGGGAGGAGGAGTGGCGTGTGAGGGGTGAGGGCTGGGAGTTAGGAAAGGGAGGGAGAGGGAGGAGTGGCGTGTGAGGGGTAAGGACTGCGAGTTAGGAAAGGGAGGGTGAGAGAGGAGGAGTGGCGTGTGAGGGGTGAGGACTGGGAGTTAGGAAAGGGAGGGTGGGGGAGGAGGAGTGGCGTGTGAGGGGTGAGGACTGGGAGTTAGGAAAGGGAGGGTGGGGGAGGAGGAGTGGCGCCTGCGCGGTGAGGACTGGGAGTTAGGAAGCGAAGGGTGAGGGCGGACGAGTGGCATGTGAGGGGCGAGGGCTGGGAGTTAGGAAAGGGAGGGAGAGGGAGGAGGAGTGGCGTGTGAGCGGTGAGGGCTGGGAGTTAGGAAAGGGAGGGTGAAGGAGGAAGAGTGGCGTGTGAGGGGCGAGGGCTGAGATGTGAGGGAGTAAAGCAGGGAGGTGAGATGGAGGAGTGGGGGTTGAGGGCTGGGAGGGGAAGGGAGAGTAGATGAGGGTGAGAAGTGAGGGCTCAGACGAGGAATGAGGGGACAGGAGTGATGAGTGTTGGGTAAGGACTGAGGGGTGAGGGATGGGAGGTGAGGGGACGTGAGGGGAACGGAGAGATAATGGAAATAAGGTGGACATAAACGAGGAAATAAAGAGAGCATCTCTGAGAGGTGAAAATTCTAACGTTTCACTGCTCGCGTCGCGCTCCCGAACAAAGAGATTTTTTTTGTTCATGTTATTGATAAGTTCATTAAATTATAGGACAACAGATGCGACATACAGTTTTTGTTCCGTTTTATTTGACTCTCTTTGTGTGTGTATGTGCTCGAGAGAGAGAGAGAGAGGGAGGGAGGGGGAAGGGAGGAGGGAGGAGGGAGGAGGGAGGAGGGAGGAGGGAGGAGGGAGGAGGGAGGAGGGAGGAGGGAGCGAGGGAGGGAGGGAGGGAGGGAGGGAGAGAGAGAGAGGGAGGGAGGGAAGTAAAAAGAGAGAGGGAGGGAGGGGAGTAGAAAGAGAGAGAGAGGGAGGGGGGGGTAGAAAGAGAGAGGGAGGGAGGGAAGTAGAAAGAGAGAGAGAGGGAGTGAGGGAAGGAGAGAGAAAGAGAGTGAGTGAGGGAGGGAGGAAGAGAGGGAGGGAGGGAGGGAGGGAGGGAAGGAAGGAAGGAGGGAGGGAGAGGGAGGGAGGGAAGGAAGGAAGGAGGGAGGGAAGGAAGGAGGGAGGGAGGGAGGGAAGGAAGGAGGGAGGGAAGGAAGTAAGGAGGGAAGGAGGAAGGAAGGAGGGAGGGAAGGAAGGAAGGAAGGAGGGAGGGAAGGAAGGAGGGAGGGAAGGAAGGAGGGAGGGAAGGAAGGAGGGAGGGAAGGAAGGAGGAAGGGAAGGAGGGAGGGAGGGAGGGAGGGAGAGAGAGAGGGAGGGATTTGTGTGCGTGCACGCGTGCGTGTGTGCGTGCACGCGTGCGTGTGCGCGTGTGCATATGTATGTCAATTAGGATCTGTTCTGTTTCTTTTGGCATGATCAGTTTTTTATCGTCTCTCTAAGCGAATCATCACACCCACTCTCGTCGAAGATGAAGGTGTCAGATAAATGGCCCGACACATTTAAGTGCACAGTGGCATATATGGGCAGCGACAGATTATCTGGATGACTGTCACAAATTCATCCTCAAACATGTTTTTCATGGAAGAAGAAATAAAAATCTAACAAGACGATACGACGTAAATAAAAGATGACATAAAACGTTGCAACTTGATCTGGTGTTCATCCTGTGAAAAACTTGTGAAAAAAATCCTTGAATGTTGCAGGAAGATCACGAGCGCACTTGTCATATGATTTCTGGATTTGTCCTCGGTGCGTTGCATTTTAAAAGCCGAATATTAATTAAAGTTGAAGTTGGCAATTGCCGGATTGAATAAAAGATCGGGAGTCAACATCCGCTCCCTTGATTGAAGTCCGTTTCAATAAACTGGTTGAGTTGCTTGTGTTTATTTGCATTGTTTTATATGATCCCCATGGGGGTGGGGGGGGGGGGCTTTCGCCGTTTTGTTCCTTTTTCGCATTCAGGGGCCGAGTGTCTATGAATTGAGGATCGGTTCTATCAGATATCATATTCTATCTTATTTCTATTTCTATTTGAGCTCTTATTTTTGTTCTCAATAATATAAATATTGATAGTAATAATAATAGTAATTATTATATTTATGTTAATGATAATTATGTTACTGATGATTATGATATTGAAGGTAATAATGATGATGATAATGATAATAATAATAATGATAATGATAATCATGAAAGTAATAATGTTAATAATAATAATGATACTGATAAAAAGGTAAGTAATAACAATAATGATAATAATAATAATAATAGTAATACAAATAATGATAATAATAATGATAATAGTAATACAAATAATGATAATAATAATGACAATATTAAAGGAAATGATGATTATTGTGATAACAGCAACAATTATTATCATCATAACCATCGTTGCCTTCACTGCTAATTTCCCCTTCGTATACTATATGTACCGACATCGAGCCGATAAAATCTTTAATATCGGGCAGGAGGCAAGGTTTTAGAGATTACAAAGCCACGGCCTGCAACGTGTGCAACAACGGGCCTCACTCCCATACGAGGCAGGTAGTCTTCTGATTGAGTTATGGCGCCGCCGTGATGCATACACTGAGTTATCACTTCCTCCCTTCTCTCTAACCTCCCTTTATCTCCCTCGCACTAGCATGCTGCACTGATTACTGACCCTGCATCACCCTACATCACCCTAGTAATTGGGGAAACCGTCGCCCGTCACACCCTTAGTGACCATGGGTACCCGTCACCCTGTACATCCTCCCTCATCCACAGTCCTCACCCTGCCATATGCTACCCACCCAACGACCTTTAGTTAGTCACTCACTCACTTTCAGGCGTTTGTGAGTAAAGGTTTGGGGAGGGGGGCATAGGAGGGAGGGAGTACAGGGCAGGGGAGGGGGGGGAGTAAGGGGCGGGTGGGCGTCGGCATGGTGCATCCCTAAAAAACAACTGGCGAAAGGTGGGCGAGGGACACGTCTGGGCAGTGGGTATGCACAGTTATTGCTCAACAGTACAGCCTCCTGCTACGCCACAAGGGAGAGGATGAGAAAGGGAAGGAGAAAATGGATGAGAAGGAGAAGAAGGTAAGGTAAAAGAAGGAAAAGGAAAAAGAGAAGCTAAAGATAATGTAAAAAAAAAAAAATGAAAATGAAAATGAGAAGAAAGAGTGAAATGAGGAGAAGTAAAAACAAAAAGAGAAGAAGGAAAATAACAAGAAACAGGAAAAATGGCAAGGAAAAGAAAAAAAAATTGGGGGAAAAGCAGAAAAAAGAAGAAAAGACAGGAGAAGACGGAGAAGGGAAAAAAGATTAGAAGAAGGAGGATAAACAGGGGAAAAAACAGGAGTGAAAATAGAAGTGTGGGAGGAAGAGGAAGAGGTAGTAAAGGGGGAGGAGGAAGAACAGAAGAATGAGAAGAGAAAGCAAGAAGAAAGGAAAATAGTATAAAGAGAATGCGAAGGAGAGGGAGGAGGGCGTTGTCTGTGTGTCCCGCACCATAACTCAGCGCCGTCAGGAGTCCTCCGGGCGGCGCTTACCTGCATACTGATGTTTGCTTCGCTGTTGTCTGCCATCTGCCGAGCCGCTTGCAGGTTCTAATAGCTGCTGAGCTGTCTGCCGCCGCGACGGACTGCCTCCACGCGCGTTCTGCAGCGGGTGTCTTGTCACTCGGGAATCACGCGTCGCCGTGCGCGTTTTCAGACTAGTTATGTTGTTTTGCGATCCTTAGTGCCTGTGTTGCTGCTATCATCATCAGAAGCATCATCATTATTAGCTGACATTATCATTATCATCATTATCAGCTAATATCATCATCCTCTTCATCATCATCATCATCCTCTTCATCCTCAATTATCATCTTCAGCATCATCCTCAATTATCATCTTCAGCATCATCATCATCATCATCATCATCATCGTCTTCATCACCATTCTCTTCGTCATCATAATCATAATCTGGGATCGATATCATTTTCCTCACTCTCCCTCCTCCATGCCCCTCCACATCCCCCCCCCCCCCTCTTTCTCCCTCCCTCCCCATCCAGGGATTCCCCTCATTGGCTATTGGATGACTGTCACACTCCTTATCGTGTCTCAGCATGCCATGAACGCGCGCGCTTATGTCGTAGCCTTGTACCTGTCAGGCTACAAGTCCTTGCTACCGCCGCATTGCCATACATGCATAGAGGCTACAAAAGCTTCACGGTGCAATGTGTGTCGCGCCCTCTCACGCTTTCGAGTGGAGGAGGTGAATGAGCGCTGATCAGGAGGTGGGTGAGTGGATGCGTGGAGTAATGAATGAATGAGCGTGTAGGTGAGAAAGTAAGTCAATGAGCGAGTGAGTGAGTGAGGCAGTTAGTAGGCAAGTCAGTGGGTTAGGAACTAAGCCTGAGTGATGACTGGGTGAGTGAATGAGTAAATAAGCAAGCAGGGAATCAAGTCCATAAGTAAGTGAGTAAGTAAATAAGCAAGCAGTCAATGAGTAATTACGTGAGTAATTAAGTGAATGAGTTAGTGAGTGAGTGACTCTAATGAATGGGTATAAAACCTAGTGCAGTCTTAGAAAAGAGCGTCAGGACTAAGGGGAGGAGAGAGATGGGTAGCTTGAGAGGGAAGTGTGAAGGGAAGATTAATGAAGAGTGAGAGATGAGGGGAGAGCGAGGGGGGAGGATATAGGAAGGAAGGATGAAAACGTGTTAAGAGGAATTGAAAAGGGATACAAACGGAGAAGGAGAGAGGGCGAAAGGAGAGGGAGAGAGAGAGAGAAAGAGAGCAGGAAAAGGAAGGGAGGAACGAAGAAAGGGAGAGAGAAAAGGAGGAAAGTAAAGAGTGGGAAAGACGGAAAGAGATGGTGGGAGGGAGAAGGAAGGAAGAAGACATAATATAGCAGATAGAAGGTGGAAGATAAAAGGGAGGAAGAAAGGATAAAGAGGAAAAGAAAGAGAGAGAGACAGAGAGAGAGAGAGAGAGAGAGAGAGAGAGAGAGAGAGAGAGAGAGAGAGAGAGAGAGAGAGAGAGAGAGAGAGAGAGAGAGAGAATGGGATACAATGAAGAGTCCGAAGAAGAGGAAGACAAGAGGATTATATTCACAGAGTGGAAAAAGGGAAATGTAAAAAGAAAACAAAAACGAAGGCGGCTGAAAAGAAGGAAGAGAAGGACACTTCAGTATGGAAGTTCGAGAAGTGTGAATAGCCTGAGGAGAAGAATGAGATAAGAGGAGACTGATGGAGGAAGAGAACTGAATGAGAAAATGAGGACTGAAGTGATGTCGAGAAGGAGGGGTGAGGGGCAGGGGAAGGAGGAGGGAGAGCAGAGGATGAAGCAGTGGGAAGGAGGAGGAGGAGCAGGGAGAGTAGAACGGGGAGGAGGAATAGAGGAATGAGAAGGGGGAGCAAGGGAAGAGGGGGGAGGGGGCAGGGGAAGGATGAATAGGGGCATAGGAAGGGGGAGGGGAGGGGGCAGGAGAAGGTCGAGCTAAATGGAGGGTGTAAGTGACTGTTGAGATATTGAGGCAGGGGAGATATGGAAATGCAGTCAGGCGAGCGAAGGGGTTTGCACACAGGGGCTCCGCGCACCTGGAATGTTCGAGAGGGAATGCAGATCCCAGGGACTAAGGGTGAGGCTGAAGGGTGGGAGTTAAGGGTTGAAGAACTGAGGCTGCTGAAGGTTTTCTGGCCTAGGAAAAGGGAGGAAGAGAAGAGGGACAAGAAGGAAAGGGAGAATGAGAGCGAGAAGGACAAGGAGAGAGAGAGGGAGAGGGAGAGAGAGAGACAAGGAGAAGGGGAAGGAAAGAAAGAGAAGGAGAAGAGAGTGTTGCATGCAGTAAGGGGGCGTATGTTTGGCTTAGACACCAAATGCAATTTCGCTAGTCCTACATGCACTAGTTCCAGACAAGGAGCCAGGAGGTGGAGGGTGAACAGCCTTGGGCTTAACAACAAAAAGGGAAAATGTAAAAGGGGAGCAAAAACAAGGGTGAGTGAACACGCCTCTTACGTGACCGAGATATTTAGTGTAAGCACGACCAGGCCCCAGGGGAAGTTAGCATGCATAGGGCGGCGACAGATCGAGAAAAATGCCGCCGTTGCCCCGTCGGCGGTGAGAAAGGGGCGGCAGAGGCGCTGTCAGGACAACATCCGTCAAAGTGCCGGTCAATAAGACTCGGCCAGGCTTGACGGCTGTTATTTCCTGGCCGGGGTTAACGCTGGGAGTTTATTGCTCCGCCGGGATATTTACGTTCAACGATTTGTCAACTGTCGGCGAGGAGACTAGCTACCTCCACCGCGGCGCT
>NC_091575.1:16682069-16687069 GCF_042767895.1 Penaeus vannamei | reverse complement strand
TTATGTACTTGATGCAGACATGTCTTTTCAATTACCAAGGATGAGAATTGATTGTTTCGAGGGGGAGGGGGCATATGGGTGCAGTCTTGATGAAAGTTTTTGGGTTTGTGCTAGGCTCATTGTTTGGGATTAGTATGTAGGGCTTTTAATTAAAATGTGTGTGTGGGGGGGTATGTATGTACGTATGAATGTGTGCTTGTTTGTGTTTTTGTGCCTGCGTGTGTTTTTAGATATTTATGAAAATATGCATTTCAGTCTGCTTTTGTGTGTATGTGTATTTATATATTAATGTAGGGTATGTATAATCGTGTGCTTGTGGTTAGGTGTATTTGAATGCTGGACTGCACGGGTGGTATGTCGTATGCTGGAATTACATACTATGCCTCAAAGTGAAAGAGTGCACGCGGAAAAATACCGAGCATGCAAACGTGTATGCCTGCACGCAAGAAGTGTGCACAAGCAAGTATACCTGAGATCATGCGTGCTCAACCACCTGAACCCAAGGGCAGGGTGCGCGGCGTGGGCTGGCGGCCGGGAGCGTGCGTGCGGGCGCCCTGCGAGGAGTGTGTGCGTGCGGCGGGCCTCGGCGCAGGTGGCGGAGGCGAACGCGATGCTCCCGCACAGCCGCCCAAACTTTGATCGTTAGTCCATGTCGGCCTTCCCCTTTTGAAGACTTATGGAGCTCTTGCAGCATGCAGCATCTTTTTTATTAGAAAATATTTTTGGCCATTTCAGCGCTGGCTCTTACCTGTGCACGTGTTTTTGTTTATTTGTTCTCTTTTTTTGCCTGCTGGTCTTTATGTTGGAACATCAGAGCGTTGCCAGGTCACCCCCAGCGCCAGGCCGAGTGTATGGCCGACGTGAGAGCATAAATATTCATCACGTTTGTGAATAGCGAAGGCCATGACACCTGCATGAGGGATATAGGCGTCCGTATGCATATTCCCACTATTTAAAATGCAGATCCGGGCTTATCAGCTAAATCTATCAGAATCTCGAGCTGGGAAGACAGGAAGGATCGCGCCAGGAGTTGTTTGGGGTGGGGTGGGGGAAAGTGGAAAGGGGGGGAGGGGCCGGGGCGGAGTGCCTACGCTGTGCTCTGAGGGGCGGAGACTCATGTGCCAGAAGGATCAGCCAGATAATCTCCTCAAAGAAGCAATTAGCCTCATATGTCGCCAGTGTCTTACTTACTTACTTCCTCCTCCTCCTCCTCCTCCTCCTCCTTCTTCTTTTACTTCTTGTTCTCCTCCTTCTTGTTCTTGTTCTTCTTCTTCTTCTTATTGTTCGTCTTCTTCTTCTCCTCCTCCTCCTCCACCTCCACCTCCACATCCTCCACCTCCACCTCCTCTTCCTCCTCCTCCACCTCCTCCTCCTCCTCCTCCACCTCCTCCTCCTCCACCACCTCCTTCTCCTCCTCCTCCTCCTCCTCCTCCTCCTCCTCCTCCTCCTCCTCCTCCTCCTCCGCCTTCGCCTTTTCCTCCACTTCCACGCTACCCCCTTTACCTCTTCCACCTCCTCCACCTTCGCCCCCATCACCCCTTCCTCCACTCCTTCCTCCACCTCCACATCTCTTCGTCCAGGGTGTGGCAGAAGGGTCTTGATAGAAGAATAGCAGATGATAACAAAGCTGATAATAATACCGATGACAGAGGGTGCAGGGATAAAGGTGGATGAAGAGTGAAGGGTGGAGGCATTTAGAAGCAGGGACACAAAGCAGGATCCGATGTTGGATAGAATTGCTGGAATGTTCTTCATGAAAAAGAGGGAGAGGGAAAATGTGTGTGTTTGTATGTGTGTGTGTGTGTGTAAGAGAGAGAGAGAGAGAACGAGCGAGAGAGAGAGCGAGAGTTAGAGTAAGAGATAGGGAAAGAAAGAAGAGTGAGAGAAGGAAAGTGGAAGCATGGGGAAGGGAGAATGGGAGCGAGGGAGATAATATTAAAAAAGGAAAAATTCCCAAGTAAGGAAAATATACAAAGTAACTGATTATGGTATGAGAAAGCAAAAATAAAAAAATAAATCACGATGAAAAATTAGAAAAAACGTTAAAGAAAACTAAATAGAAAAGAAAACGGAAAGAAATTCCCTAGATGGGGGAAAGAAAGGATGAAAAGGCCATGAAATTGGACAGAAAGCGTAATAGGGACCACGGATCAGGAAAGAAAAGGTGTAACAAAACGCACGAAATGAGAAAGAAAAAAAGAGGAAAAAGTTCACCCAAAAGAAACGGAGTATTACGGAGCACGAAATGTGAAATAAAAGGGAAGAAGGTGCACCAAGTCGATAGTCATTAGGCGGCCGCATGACAGACGCCGTGACGGATGGGCCAGGGCGGAGAGTGACGCAACAATTGGAGCATCGCTGGACACCCTCCGTCGCCGCTGAGTGATGGCTCGTGGACAGCGACGGTGCCTTCTACTGACCCTTGTACCTGCCATGTCGGGTCTTCTCCCACAGCGCCGACGTCAGCCCGCTAACAGCTGATTATATCGCCGGAGGACGCTCCTGTCGGCGGGCAAACATCGCTTCCAGATGGTGCCAAGATATTAGACAAATTGGTTCTCATAAAATATGAATAGACGGCCGTTTTTCTCTTGCTGTTCTTACCCTTGGCAGTGTTCGGTTGGACACTTTGAGAACGACTGTTCGTGTAACTGCTTGGGGCAAAAAGGAAGTTGTGTCAAGAAACGTGCATACTCATACACTCAGCGTGCGCGCGCGCGCGCGCACGCACGCACGCACGCACGCACGCACGCACGCACGCACGCACGCACGCACGCACGCACGCACGCACGCACGCACGCACGCACACACACACACACACACACACACACACACACACACACACACACACACACACACACACACACACACACACACACACACACACACACACACACACATATACACACACACACACACACACACACACACACACACACACACACACACACACACACACACACACACACACACACACACACACACACACACACACACACACACACACACACAAACTCAAATACACGCGTGTAAGCATGCACGCATACTAATGTACTACTTGCCCAGCTCTATCTCGTCTGTCAGTTAATGTGTCTTTCCTGTTGCAATATACGAACGAGGACACGAGATATGCACACCGTGTCCTGAGATGCATTCCATGCTGGTAATATTATATCGTCCCTCGCGGATGGCAAAATTTCATTCTCCGATATCTCTGGCAGCATAAATGATTAAAATAACACAAATCCCAGGACACGGTGCCAAGCTTAAAGCGAAACTCGGCACACAGGGAGCCCAGCTCAGACGATCGCCCGCTAGATCCCGTTCTCAGCGAGAGCTAAGCCGTGAACTCAAGGTTGGCAATACAAACAGACACTTTTAAAAATTAACGGGAAAAGCAACCGAAGCCAACACTGGGGTAATACTCAAATAGCAGATTATAGATAATGAAGATATATTTACAATCTCACATCAAGGAAAAGAAATAAAAGAATATTGAATTAAGCATCTACTAGATAAATTTTCATGCAAACCTTTAAGTAAATGAGAAATAAAACGACCGCAAAATATAGCATATGTTCCTCTCCCCCTACAAATAATCCCCGCTTGGCCCAGTCCTCATACCATGCCTTGAATAAGTACTTCAAAAGAGAGAGAGAAAAAAACGAAAAACAAAAACAGTAACAACCAATAAACAAATGCTAGCGCCGAGAAACAGCAGCACCAGCCCCGGCACAGTACAACAACACCTCGTGCACTCATTAAGGAGGGCGTGGGGCCTCGTGTGTCCGGGCCTCCACAACTCATCATTAGAGATAGCGCCGCTTCCTGGTGGCAGTTTTCATTAGGTGATCGTTCACAAAGATTGTTGTGTCTCTCTTTTTTTTTTCTTTAATCCCCCTTTTCGTTTTTTTTTCCTTTTCATCTTTCCCTGCTTCTTTTCTCTCTGGCTATCTCTTTAACGGTACAAGCGTTTAACGTTAATTTCCCATAATGAGCTGTAGAGCGCTTATACATATGATGATAATCATTCTCTCTCTCTCTCTCTCTCTCTCTCTCTCTCTCTCTCTCTCTCTCTCTCTCTCTCTCTCTCTCTCTCTCTCTCTCTCTCTCTCTCTCTCTCTCTCTCTCTCTCTCTCTCTCTCTCTCTTCTCTCTCTTCTCTCTCTCTCTCTCTCTCTCTCTCTCTCTCTCTCTCTCTCTCTCTCTCTCTCTCTCTCTCTCTCTCTCTCTCTCTCTCTCTCTCTCTCTCTCTCTCTCTCTCTCGAATTATGATTCCGCATAGGCTTTGAAGCGCTTTAGTTGAACGCAAGTGAAGGCAAAAAATCTCATTTTGTGTATGGTGAAGGCCGTATATCTTGGCGTGATTTTTATCGTCCTTTTTATTTTCTTGCGAGGGAGCCAATCCCCATTACCATGTGCATAATGACGCTAATTGATATGGATTTACCGCGCTTTAATAATCCTCTGATGCGACTAGCCTTTTTTGTTTGCCCCCCCCCCCCCCCTCTCTCTCTCTCTCTCTCTCTCTCTCTCTCTCTCTCTCTCTCTCTCTCTCTCTCTCTCTCTCTCTCTCTCTCTCTCTCCTCTCTCTCTCTCTCTCTCTCTCATCCCTCATTTGTCCTTTCTATTTAAGCATATCCGGATCTTATTTAAATAACATAATCATCATATCTTCATTTATAGATCCTTCGCAATCCCTCCCGCTGCAGCCTGTCCTACCCATCCTTCCCTCCACACCCGACCCCCCCCCCCTCCCCAAACACACACACATACGAACACACACCCAGCGCCAATCCCACCTCACTCACACACACGCACCGTTGTACCGTGCAGCAGTTAGCAACTCATCAAATTTATTCAGCAGGTATCGTGTACTTGGGTGGAGGCGGCGCTCAGGTATGTGGCCGCCCACCCGTTCGCCCGCCCACCCCACCGCCCCCCACCCACGTCACCTTCGCCCTCTCGCCGGCAGCTCGCATTTTCAGCTAGAGTTTGGAC
>NC_091575.1:16669569-16672069 GCF_042767895.1 Penaeus vannamei | reverse complement strand
CTGTTTATCTTAACGGCCGCGCTGATGACCTTGGCTGAGCAGCGACACCTCGTAGCGCCTCCTCTCGCGGGGTGCTCAGATCGCCCGCCCTTTAGGATTCGAGGGGATTGTGAGAGGGTGATTATAGTGGTCCGATCTGTTTCCCTTTCTCTTCTCTCTCTCTCTATCTCTCTTTCTTTCTCTCTCTTCTCTCTTTCTTTCTCTCTCTTCTCGCTTTCTCTCTCTCTCTCTCTCTCTCTCTCTCTCTCTCTCTCTCTCTCTCTCTCTCTCTCTCTCTCTCTCTCTCTCTCTCTCTCTCTCTCTCTCTCTCTCTTTCGCCGGCGGGTGGCAGAGGGCCCTCGCATTACGTCACCGTTCCGGGAAGAGGCGGAGGCGGAGGCGGAGGCACGTGATGAGAGGGAGGCGGAGGGAACTCTGGCCTTTCGGGTCATGCGCGCCCTCTCCGGTGACTCACTCACTCGCTTGCTTATTCACGTACTCAGTCACTTTCACTCACTCACTCATTCAGTTGGTCACTCATTAACTAACTCGCTGATTTACTAATTCGCTCTTTTTTTACCTTTTTTTAAAACTCACTTTTGTATTTATAACGAGGAATTATTTGGTTTGAATTGTATTCTTATTCTTTTGATTTTCTTGCCAGTTAGTTTTTTTCTGTGTAGCTATTCTAGGCGGTCTTCGTCGTCTCTCAGTCTTCTTTCCTTCTTTCTACTTATTTTCCTCGGTCTTCGTCTTGCTGCCGTACCTTTCTTCC
Organism: Penaeus vannamei; assembly: GCF_042767895.1. Classification (NCBI taxonomy): domain Eukaryota; kingdom Metazoa; phylum Arthropoda; class Malacostraca; order Decapoda; family Penaeidae; genus Penaeus; species Penaeus vannamei. The sequence goes on along the minus strand of NC_091575.1, from coordinate 16,671,315 downwards.
TCCTTCGTTTCTTCCTTTGTTCTTTTTCCTTTCTTCCTTCGCTCATTCTTCCTTCCTTCCTCGTGGCCTTCTTGCTGATCTCTCTCTCTCTCTCTCTCTCTCTCTCTCTCTCTCTCTCTCTCTCTCTCTCTCTCTCTCTCTCTCTCTCTCTCTCTCTCTCTCTCTCTCTTTCTGTCTCTCCCTCCCTCATTATTCTCGTCAGTTTATCCCTCCTCGGTTCCTTTGCCCCTCTGCCCCCGACCCCCCCCCCCCCTCCATCTCCCCAACTCGCCTACCCGATATTCTCCCCCGCATTCACCCCATTCATCTCATAGGGACGACCGCCCGCGATATGTAAAGGGCGGAAATGGAGTCCGCTGTGGGCGTGGAGGGGGTAGTGTGGGGGAGGAGGTGGAGGGGGGGGGTCTATTACATTAAAGGGACAGTCGGAGCAGGGATGATTCGGGGGGAAGAGGGGGGCTGTTAGTGGGCCGAAGGTGGGATATGTTGGGGGGGAGGGGACCAAAGGGGGCCGCAGGATAAGGAGCCGAAGGATTTGGGGTGAAGGATTCGAGTGTGTCATACGGGGTTCGAAGGATAGAGGGCGGGAGGATGGTGTAAGAGAGGGAGAGGTGGCATGAAGGGGTTAGAGGATTGGGAGTGGGAGGATTGGGGTTGGGGAAAGGGGGGGTCGTTTAGTGGAGTCCGAAGTGGTGATGGAAGCTGGCTGCAGGGTGATTAGGAGGCGGCCAAGGATGCTTGTGGGAGCGACCGACGGGTTGCGCTGTGAAAGGGTTGCAATTGCTGCTGTTGCAAAGGATATGATGCATAGCAGGGTGCGGCTAGCCGTTGAAGGATATGTTATCATGTGGCACAGGATGCGGGAAACCACAGTTGTTATGATTCTCGAGATGTTCTTCATACTGAAGTGCATGAAAGGATCCGGCGTCCCATGCAATAGAGGCATGTGGCGCTACATACAGTATACGTGACACAGTACAGCTTATGATGGTGCTATGTGTTACCATTTGGTGTAGATATGTGGATATGCAATTGATCTTAGCTATATACCACACGACGTCAGCTTATCCTCAAAGCCTAAACAGAATGCAAAGAGAACAGCCAAAGAAACGGTGAACAAATCGGAAAGGAATGTTAAGCAAAGGAATTGTTAAGAATTGGTTTAAGAGGTTTTAAGGAGATGCTGAACGAGTGCCCTGAGGGTCGGAGATGTTCGGAGGGCGAGGAAAACCGGTTGTGGAGGAGGGAATGCAGCGTACTTCTCCGCCCATGAGGTTGACGTCGTTGATTACCCCCTCCCCCCTTCACACTCACACCCCCACCTCTTAAACGCCCCCCTCTCCCACCCCAACTCTTCACCCTTTGTTCCCCACTCCACTCTCCACCCATTATCTCTCCTATCCATTTTCACTGTTCAGAACGCAGTGGTCATGGGCAGAGAGGAAAACGGGCGGGCGGGCGGGCAGGATTTTAGGCAGGCAGGCAGGCTTTTAGGCAGGCAGACAGACAGACAAACAGACAGACAGACAGACAGACAGACAAACGAACAGAGTCATAAATGCACAGACAGACAGACAGGCAAGGGCCCTCCAAAGTTGTTACGACGACCATCCCCGCATCCAGCGGAAACTAAGCCGTTATGATCCGCGACGGTTTGTAGCGCAGAGTTTCTCTTTAAGCGCCGCACTTGCTCCTCACAGCTAGGGAGTTTCTGTACCAAATGTACTGTAACCTTTTTGCCTCTTG
>NC_091575.1:16662069-16664569 GCF_042767895.1 Penaeus vannamei | reverse complement strand
ATGGAATATCTTGCATGTTTTGCTTATATTTGTATCTTAAGATGTATTTCCTTTTATACGTTTTATTTGTGTATATGGGATACAGTGGCTTTTTTACTACTCCATCTTATCTTTTTTGATAGATCCTGAATGGTACGAAAGTTGAAATTGTGCTACGAAAATTCGTAAAGCATGACAAATTCTACTGTTCAAGTTGTACATCGGGTGATCTATATCGGAAATATTTGGGGTTATATGAAATTATTTCAGCTTTACTTGCAGTATCGAAAAAAATGTATAGTTCCACAGAACTTTCAAGTGATTATTACCGTATTTTTATATCGAAAACTTTTGCATTTTCTTTTTCAATATTCGTTTTTTTGTTTCGATATATTTTTTCTTTGGTGTGATCTGAGTCATAGAACAACGTATCATCGCTTGGGCAATTAAAAGGGAGAGGGAGAGAGAGAGAGAGGGAGAGGGAAAGAGGGAGAGGGGAGAGGGAGAGGGAGAGAGAGGGGAGAGGGAGAGGGAGAGGGAGAGAGAGGGGAGAGGGAGAGGGAGAGAGAGAGAGGGAGAGGGAGAGAGAGAGAGAGGGAGAGGGAGAGGGAGAGAGAGGGAGGAGAGGGAGAGAGAGAGAGGGAGGGGAGGGAGAGAGAGAGAGAGAGGAGAGGGAGAGCGAGGGAGTGGGAGAGAGAGGGAGGGAGGGAGGGAGAGAGAGAGAGGGAGAGAGGGAGGAGGAGGGAGGAGGAAGGAAGGAAGGAGGAAGGAGAGAAGGAGAGAGAGAACGAGAGAGAGAGAGAGAGAGAGAGAGAGAGCAAACGACGAACAAGCAAATAGACATTCACACGCGCGCACACCCACACGGAGCTAAAGGGGAAATGGGTGAAATGAGGCGTTCGTCACTTAGCGCGGCGCGTGTAGCACCCCTGAACACGCCTCCCTCACGACTGACCTCCGGCGGGGCATCGGCTATAGGCCTAGCCCGCCTCTGATGGATGGCAGGGACACTTAGCGCTACGGGCTGTCGTTTCCTGGTGATTTTCTATGACGTTCGATGTTTCATTAGTTTTATATATGTATGTGTGTGTGTGTATAAGGGAGGGTGGGGACGGGGGTGTGGGGGCTGAGCTGGGGATAGGGTGGTGGTGTGAAGGTGCAAGGAGAGGGTGTTTATGTTATTTCTCTCTCTCTCTCTCTCTCTCTCTCTCTCTCTCTCTCTCTCTCTCTCTCTCTCTCTCTCTCTCTCTCTCTCTCTCTCTCTCTCTCTCTTCTCTTTCTCTTTCTTTTTCTGTCCCTTCCTCCCTCCCTCTCTCTTCTTAGATCTCTTCTTTCTTTCTCCGTCTCCCCCTCTTTCATTCTTTCTCTTCCCTCCTTTCTTCCCTCCTTCCCTCACCCTCTCCTTCGCCAAGTTGTTCTTGTTGCTGTTGTTATTGTTGTTTTTCTCATTATTATTATTGTTATTATTATTGTATTATTATTGTTATTATCATTATTATTTTCATTATCATTATCATTATTTTCATTTTTATTATTATTACTATTATTGTAATTATCCTTATCCTTATTATTATTAGTAGTTATAGTAGTTGTAGTAGTAGTAGTATCGTTATTTTGATTATTATTACTAAATTATCATTATTGTTATTATCGTTGTTGTTCTTCTTCTTCGTCGTCATATATATATATATATATATATATATATATATATATATATATAATGTATATAATGTATATATAATTATTGTTATTGTAAATAATCATCCCTCTTTTCCTTCTCCGCATCACCCTCTTCCCAGTTTATTTGGTTATTCATTTATTTGCCTTTAGTTTGCCTGCATAAACGTTTATGGTTCAAATATACCTCTTATGCCTGGGCACGAACGCATATATTTCCCATTTTCTTCCTTTCTTTCCATTCTTCCATTCCTTGTTCATTCCTTTGTATTTTATCTATTTTCCTTTGCCTTTTCGCTATCTTCTTCCATTTTTCTCTTTCTATCTTTTTCTTCCACTTTCTTGTTCTCTCTCACTTTTCGCCAATTTCTTGTTCACTCGCTTTCCTCTTCCATTTACTTTTTCTCTGTAGCTTTTTCTTCCATTTCCCTTCTCTCTTTCGCATTCTTTGCTTTTCTTGTCGCTCACTTTCATCCATTTTCTCTTGCTCTTGCTGCTTTGTTCCCTTTCCTTCTCTCTCGGATTATTTTTCATTTTCTTTCTCTCTCTTGTTTCCTCCATTTTCTCTCTCTCTCTCTCTCTCTCTCTCTCTCTCTCTCTCTCTCTCTCTCTCTCTCTCTCTCTCTCTCTCTCTCTCTCTCTCTCTCTCTCTCTCTCTACTCCCCCCCCCTCTCTCTCTCTCTCTCGATTTCTTTCGTTTTCTTTCAACCTCGCTTTCCTCTTGCACTATTCCCACTCTCTGTTTCTCCTCCCCAAACAAGGCCTGCCGCGGAAATCAAGGCAGAGGCGGCCGGCTGTCCAATGGTATGCATAAGAAAAAGACCATAACGAGACGGGCCAAAAA
>NC_091575.1:16644569-16647069 GCF_042767895.1 Penaeus vannamei | reverse complement strand
GGATAAAAGGAGAGAAAGGGGAGTTGGGTGATGAAGTTGAAAGGCTGTGCGTAATATGGAGGAGAAGGAAAGGAAGACAGGTGGCTGTATAAGCGGGCAGGGGAGGAATAAGAAGGGAAAGAGAAAGAGATATAAGAGTAGGAGCGAAAGAGAAAAGAAGTGGAAGGAGACATAAAGAAAACGAATGTTGAAGGGAAATGGGGAAAGGGGAATTAATGTATGGAAAGAAGGAAAGAGGAAAGAAAAGAAGAAAATGCATAAGGATGGACGCGAAAAGGAAAAATACATTTTTTCTTTTCTTTTTTCTTTTAAGAAAGCGATGACATAGAAGACAAAGGGAGAGAAAAAAGGTGGCACAGGCGGTCGAAGCAAAAGGAAACCTCAGGTCATGCAGCGGAGAGTTGACTGCCTTTGCGTGGCGTCAGGCGGGACGGAGGTCAGGTTTAGATTATGCAAATGATATGCTCGTGCCCACTCGCAAGCAGAGCGCAAAAAGCGGCGACCTTGTGTGTCACCTGATTAGCGCAGGAGCCAAGGAGGGCGAAGGGAGTTCTGCTCTGCTTGGCTTGGCTACCTGAGTCTCTGTCTTCCAGAAACGCATGCTTTTGTGTGTGTACGTGTGCGTGCGCGCGTGTGAGTGTATGTGTGTGTATGTATGTATGTATGTATGTATGTATGTATGTATGTACGTACGTACGTACGTACGTATGTGGATGAGGAGGGTACGAGTGTATATGCGCGTGTATACGTATAGGTATTTGAATCCGTATGTGTAAACGTACTTACTTATGTCCTTACGCAGTTGCCTAAAATTTATGATGCTAATAAAAGCAGTACTAAAATCATGAGTTACATGACATTAGGTGTTGGGTAGCTTAGGGTGTAGCACTCCATTTGTCGTAAGTCCAACACATTAGCGGCTGAATGTGGGCGTGTATGCGTGCTGGGTTGTGGAGTGTGTGGGAAGGAGAAGAGCTGCATTTTTATATACCCTGCTCATGTACTCCGACGAAAAGGGGATTTTCCGCATCATCATATTGCCGATTAAGAGAGCGGAATTAAAAGAGGCGTGCCAAATTGACATCTCTCCAAGGTTATACTTGCAGCAGCCTAGGGAGAAAACCGGCCAACATAAGTCTAAAACCCTTAGGAAGAGAGGGAGGATTCACACACACACATCGACACACGACAATACGCCCTCAAAGTGACTTTCATTCTTTTTTCGTCTTTTTTTTTTAACATTTGTAGAAGGCATGATGGGTGGAGCTCGCACCTCACACGTAAGAACGTCTTGTGGATGGCCGTACGCGCCGCGGATGGCGTTCGCGGGGTAAAGGTTTCGAAGGCGTAGATCCAAGGCTTCGATAGCGCTAACACAGAAGACACGGAAGGACCTGTCTTGCGGCCGTTCTCGCCGAGATAAGGAGGTATAGGCAGCAGCGAGGACAAACAGGGAAGATGTCGGCGGCAGCACAAAGGTAGACTGAGCAGAAGGGGCAACAACAGGGAGAGGGGGGTGGGGGTGGAGGGGGAAATGGGGAGGGGAGGTTGAGGGGAAAGGGAAACAGGGAGGGGAGATGGAGGGGAGGGGGCAGGAAGGGGATAAGTGGGGAAGGTAAGGGGAAGAAGAGGAGCGGAGGGATTGGGGGAGGAGGAGGGGAAGATAGGGATTAGAAAGGGAATAAGGATGAGGAGGGAAAGAGTGTGGGGATCAGGAAAAGAGAAATAAGAAAAGGTGAGAAGAAAAAAATGGTTAACGGGCATGAGAAGGAGAGAGGGACAAGGAAAAAAGAAAGAGTGCGAAAAGAAAGAGAAAAGGAATAAATACGGATATCGAGATTGAGATGGTGGTGGAAATGGAGAAGAAGAAGGTGGAGGAGAAAGAGAAAGGTAAATAGAAGGGCAAGGAGAAGGAAGAAAAGGGAAAGAGAAGGGGAAGGGAAAGAGAAAGGATAAGGGGAAGAGGAAGGGAAAAGAGAAGAAGGAAAAGAGTAATGGAACACGAAGGAGAAAGAAAAAGAAAATGAACGGGTGGAGAAAAAGGAGAAGTACAAATAGAAGAAGAAGGTAAGGTTAGGAGCCGGGACAGGAGCAAGAAGAAGAAAGAGGAGAAAGAGAAAGAGAAAAAGACAGAGTAAAAGAAAGAGGTAGAAGGAAAAAAAAAGGAATATGGAAAACAAACATTAAAATAAAAGAGAATGAGAAAGATAAAACGAAAAAGGAGAGAAGGAAGAGGTGGAAGAAGAAATAAAAAAAAGGAAGAAATAGAAATTTGAATAAAGGTGTGGAAAGGAAAGAGCGAGAATAAGGAGAATGATAGGGGGAAGTCTTGCGCGGTTGGCGAAGGGCCAGTCTCACAGATAAGCATATAAACGTTTGCTCTGACGGGTATTTCTGTATCTGATAAGCTCGAGTTTAGGAGCTCTCGGATCTCGCGACGGCAAGAAGATGCTATCCCTTCAAGAACCTTCTGGTCGACGGCGCTTCTGTTGACCGAAGG
>NC_091575.1:16617069-16624569 GCF_042767895.1 Penaeus vannamei | reverse complement strand
TGAAAATGGTATTATATTGGTAGTCAAAGGAGGAAAAAATCGCGAATTTATGTAGCTCAACTTCCCTTTTTTTACGGCCTTAAAGCTCTCTGCTGTTGCAATATGTAGTCGCTAAACCACTGTGTTTTATGTACGTAAACTTTTACGCTCTTAAATCGTATACTTACTCGAGCTTATACATAAATGATTCACACGCATACACACAAGCATGTGCAGACATATACGCACATACACATAGTCATACGCATATGCATATGCTTGTCCATGCATATTTACATAAGCATACACATATACATAAACACACACACACACACACACACACGCACACACACACACACACACACACACACACACACACACACACACACACACACACACACACACACACACACACACACACACACACACACACACACACACACACACACACACACACACACACACACACACATACATACATTTGCGAGCCTCGAATTTCAGCTTTCAGCCTGCAACACACATTCGTGGACGCGGAGTCGAGCCACCCGAAGAGGCTGTTGGACCGTTACGCTCTAAATTATCTGTTAAGCTAAATGTTGCGTGTATTTAGATTAGTGTTACCCGGTCTTGTTGCTGTTTGTGTGTGTGGTGCGGAAGAGGGAGGGAAAGGGAAGGAAAGCGGGGGTACGGGGAGGACAAGAAAGGGAGGGGTAGGGAGACATAGATGGAAGAAAGGGAGGGAGATATAAGGAGATAGGGAGGAACGGAGAGAGGGATGTGGAAGAGGGAAATGCGGGATAGGAATGGAGGGAAAGAGAGGGAAACACACGGGGATTAGGAGACTGGGAGGGATGGGGAGGAAAAGGAATGGAAATGGAAGGAGGTATAGTACGGGAAATAAGGGGGGATAGTGAGGAATGGCAGAGGAGAAAGATAGGGAAGGGAGTTACGGAGACGGACTGTGGAGAGGGAAAGAGAGGACTGTTAGGTGGGCGAGGCCGAGGAGCGAAGGAGGGGAAATGAGGATAGAAAGAAGAGAAAACCAAAGAAAGGGGGAAGGTAAGTTGGATGAATGGGAAAGTGCATAACATCGAAATAAGGATAATGATAATCATTGTTACAATAAAATTCTGACTGAAAGTAGGACCGTGAAATAAACGATTCAAGAGAAAATGTGATAACACTCCCTAAATTATCGTGATAAATTATTTTCACCTCCTCGCCGAGTCAGAAGTTTTAGAAGGTTACGTTCCCGCTCTTAAAATATTGGTATAAAGTGCTAAGGTTAGGTTCCATGTGAAAGTCATCCACATTATCTATTTAAAGAATTTTGCATCTAAGTAATTGCAGTGTATTACCGAGTTCGTAGGAGAATGTGCTTTGTTACACGCGCTTTGATATTTACTGTAAGAAAACAAAGAATTTTATCATGTATTTTTACCTGTGACTTTTACGTGTCTTCGCCTTGTTCTCACGTGTGTATATTTTTTCGTGACTTGGTTGTTCGTGTTGTCTGAATCTTTTCGTGTGTATTTTTATACTTTTTCTTTTATTCGTGTTATTTGTGCGTCTCGGTGTTTTCGTATTTTTATGAATAATGCCAAGTCTAATATATTATGGATTCTAGTCTGTTCGCGTAGTCATGTGGGAATTGATTCTAGTGTATTGCCTTCACCTGCATCCCCTGGAGAACGATTCGGTATATCAATACGTTATATTAATGTCTGTTTATTATTGTTCACTCTGTACACCATGTTCTTCAGCGAGTTCTCCTACTTCCTTTTACAAAATAAGAAAAAGAAATCCCAGTGTTTTTTGGCGCTTCATCATTTGTTCTTTTTTATCTTTCCGTTTTCGTATATCCTTTGCTTTCCCTTTTTCTGTTGTATTCTTCGTGTTGTATAAATATGTTTTCAGGGATTCTTCCGCCTTGTTATGCTCGAGTTAAGCGGGTGTATCTTTAGGGGGTTTCCAGCTAATGTGTTTCAGGCGATATTTACGTCGCTTGTATTGTTATGTTCTGGTGTTCCTTGCGCTTCCTTGCGAGGCTCTTTTTAGTGTCCGTTTTATGACCACGTACGATGGGCTTCCGAATGGGGTGTCGGCGGGAATCTGTTAAGGGAGCGCGCAGGGGAGAGGGAGAGGGTGGAGGAGAAAGTGGGGTTGAGGGGGGAATGGGGAGGAGAGGGGGTTGAAGAGAAGGGAGGGGAAAAGAAAGGGGTGGGAAAGGGAGGAGGAGGAGGAAGGGGAAGTGACAAGAGAGGAGGACAGAAGGGGGGGAGAAGGATGGGAAAGGGAGGACAATGAGGAGAGGTAAGGGGAACGGAGGCAGAGGGAAAGGAGAGGGGGCGACCCAGGAGGGGATAAGAGAAGAGGAAGGGAAAGGGGAAGCATAAAAATGAATGCAAAAAGGAAAGAATGATTATGAAGGAGTGGGGAAAACGAACAAAAGGAAAGAGATCGAGGGACGCTGGGAGAAAGGAAGAAAAATAGACGCAGGAGGAAGGAAGAAAGGGTAGAAAGAAAGAAAGAAACGCGGGAAGGGGAGGAGGCAGAAGAGGAGGGGTCATTCGCCGCGCCACCAGGATCAGCAGCGAGTTTAATATTTTATACACATTGATCCTGGCACGAGCGTCTTGTACATCCATCACGGGACCCCAACGTCCTTTGTCGCTCCTCACCTTTGTGTTGGCGTGACCCCCTCCCTCCCCCACCTGCGCCCCTCCCCCACCCCTGCCCCCCGCTGCCACGCCCCACGAGGGTAACCATGATTGTAAACGCCGCAATGCCACGACCGCCCTTCGTGCCTACAGTAGCTACGGAGGTCTTCGTTGCGATGGTGGGCTTCGCTGATGTGTGCACGCTATCTGTCCGCGCACACGCAAACAGAAATGCGCATGCACACGCACATACGGAGAGAGGGAGAGGGGTGGGAGAGAGGGGAAAGGGAGAGAGAGAGGGGAAAGGGAGAGAGAGAGGGGAAAGGGAGAGAGAGAGGGGAAAGGGAGAGAGAGAGGGGAAAGGGAGAGAGAGAGGGGAAAGGGAGAGAGAGAGGGGAAAGGGAGAGAGAGAGGGGAAAAGGGAGAGCGAGAGGGGAAAAGGGAGACCGAGAGGGGAAAAGGGAGAGCGAGAGGGGGAAAGTGAGAGCGAGAGAGGGGAAAGGGAGAGAGAGAGAGAGGGGAAAGGGAGAGAGAGAAGGGAAAGGAGAGAGAGAAGGGAAAGGGAGAGAGAGAGGGGGAAAGGGAGAGAGAGAGGGGAAAGGGGAGAGAGAGAGGGGGAAAGGGAGAGAGAGAGAGAGGGAAAGGGGAGAGAGAGAGAGGGGAAAGGGAGAGAGAGAGGGAAAGGGAGAGAGAGAGAGGGAAAGGGAGAGAGAGAGGGGAAAGGGAGAGAGAGAGGAGAAAGGGAGAGAGAGAGAGGAGAAAGGGAGACATGGAGAGGGAAAGGGAGACGCAGAGGGAAAGGGAGACAGAGAGGGAAAGGGAGGAGAGATCGGGCTTCTAAAGGGAGAGAGAGAGAGAGAGAGCCGCTGAGAGAGAGAGAGAGAGAGAGAGAGAGAGAGAGAGAGAGAGAGAGAGAGAGAGAGAGAGAGAGAGAGAGAGAGAGAGGCAGACATGCACGATCTCGTTGACAGTGACTTCCTCCGTTCTGCTGTCACGCAAACTGTTTACGGAGAGAAGAAGCAAGCCATGTTACGACGTTAGGGAATTCCCATACAGCCTACGTCTTCCCGGGTCTCGTGACTGGGTCATATGCCGGGGGGGGGGGGTCGAATCCCTGCTTTTGACATTTTTTGCTATGATGATTATGAAAAAGGATATTCGACTAGTTTTCCTTATAATCCTTATTTGGTAAAGGTAATCTGTAGCTACTTAAATAAAAAAAAGTGTGAATTGTGTGAGATTAACTTATTTCGTGTATCACTTAGTCTTTTTATATTAGTAACTCGGCATCACTTGCTTCTTGATACAGCCCTGCATCACGCAACCGCAGATGACATCACACAGGCGAAATTAATATTACAGCAGAGCTCACGTGTCATCATTCGAAGTCACCGGAGTCAAATCCAGCTGGATCACGTGACGTCACCACTTCCGCGGACACCGGGCGGTCGTTATCTTGCGAACGAGCAATAATGAGCTGGCGAGTAAACAATGACAGACTATCTAGATAAGAAACGAGCTTTGTTGAGTCCGGTTTTACGACTGACTGGTGCGCGCGAGTGCGTGTGCGAGGGGGGTCTCGCGCCGTTTTGGGGGCGCCGTGGCTTTGCCTGCCCTTGTCATCTGGCGGAGTTAGACTAGTTTTTAATGCGCCGTAGTATGCCAATTTCTTAACTCTACCAGACAGTATGCGTGATGCTGGGGGATTCTTGGATATATCTCCATATTTACCCAAACTCGTGTTGCTGACGAAGTTAAACTTGCTAATGCCAACGTCCGCTTTTCTAGGGCTGGGTGCGCTGTATTTAGGTCTTGTGTTTGCACTGGCTTTGTGTTGCATGTTTATTGTATGATCGTGTGCATGTGCTGCCACGATGGAGTGGGAGTCTTATGTTGTGCCCACACATGCTTATAGGATGATGAAATAGCTAATTATTATTTCTCTCTCTCTCTCTCTCTCTCTCTCTCTCTCTCTCTCTCTCTCTCTCTCTCTCACTTTCTCTCTCACTTTCTCTCTCTCTTTCTCTCTCTCTCACACACACACACACACACACACACACACACACACACACACACACACACACACACACACACACACACACACACACACACACACACACACACACACACACACACACACATTATGCATTGATATGTGCGTGAAAGCTAAGCCTTGTATCCGTCAGTACCTCAACATGATATGAATTTAAATTACTCATGGGTTCCACATCGGCGGGCAGGCAGCAGCAGGAGGAAATGAATGAAATTTAGACGAAGGGCTTGTGTTGCAGCTTCGTGTATAACCCAGTCAGTGCGTCTATCACTGGCTTATTCATAAGGTCAAGCGTGTGCGCAGAGAGGGATCCAGGGCAAAATTCAGGGCTGTGTTGTAATCTTTTATCAATGTTTTTTTTTTATTGTTAGATTGTTTGTTATTCAGGTCTGTGTGTTTCCTTTTTTCTTTCTTTTTTTGGCCTATTCATTATTTTGCTGGTTTGTTTGTTTGTTTGCTTTAGATTCTTTGCCCTTTGGTATCTGACAGTCGAATGATTTTAACTTTTCACTTTTCTGTTTACGTTTTCTTTTTTTGTCTGGTGATTTTGTTTCTCTTTTGTCAATGAATATAATATGTCTTGGAGTTTGTTATGAAATCGATGCTGTAACCTGTAATGCAGTTTGGGATGATATGCCAAGAAGATGAGAAAAATATTTTTAGACATATATTCAGTGGTAAATCTTCGAACGTAATTTTGAAGAAAAGAATGAATATCAGAACACGCCAGAAAGCCTGGGGGTAAAAAAATGTATGCATTTTTCATAATGCTGGAGTTATGAAAATAGATTGATATTGGAGTAGTAAAATCCCACAAAAATATTCTCTAGAAAAAAACAACTACCCCCACACGAAATGATATGATACCGAAATATAACAGAATGTAAAAATGTTAAAAAGGGAAAATGGTAATAGATGATGGAATCCGATGTCGACTGCAAGCAGTTTCGTGACTTGCAACTTGAGCAAGCCAAGTTATGCGCCGATTCGAAAGTCGTTAAAGTTTGTCTTTTTTCTTTTTTCTTTGTCATCTTCGGTCTTCTGCTTTTTGGGTTTCGTATCATTGGCATCGTTATTATTTCTGAAATTTTTATCTCTTTATTGTTGTTATTATTATCATCATCATCAATCATCATTATTATTATTATCATCATCTTAATGATTATTTGTATTTTTATTTTAATTATATTTTTATTATTATTGTTGTTGTTGTTGTTGTTATTATTATTATTATTATTATTATTATTATTATTATTATTATTATTATTATTATTATTATTATTATTATTATTATTATTATTATTATTATTATTATCATTATTATTATTATTATTATTATTATTATTATTATTATTATTATTATTATTATTATTATTATTATTATTATTATTATTATTATTATAATTATTATCATCATCATCATCATCATCATCATCATCATCATCATCATCATCATCATCATAATCATCATCATCATCATCATCATCATCATCATCATTGTTATCGTTATCGTTATTATCATTGTATTTTTTCCTTCATTTTTCATCCTCTTCTCCTTCGTAGATCGCGGCCTGGCTCGGAGATCGGGCCCGCCGTGTCGTGTTTGCGTCTTAGCAATGCAAATTAGGATAACACTGCGTCCCCAAGGCGTGATCAATACCTTTATTCTTTTTACAGGGTGTTTAGTGTAATTATATGTTTATAATAAATCATGATTACGTTTATGCATGGTGGATCCCTCAGTTTGTGTGTGTGTGTGCGTGTTATTGTGTGTGTGTGTCTGACTTTACAGTTATTGTGTCTCTTAATTACTTGCTCAGTCTTATGGACTCATTTGTCTATTTTTCCCCTTCCTTTCTTCTCATTCTCTAACTCTTCATCCATATTCTCTCGCCTCCTTCCTTCCTTTCATCCCTTCCTCTCTTTCTCCGTTCCTCCCTCCCTTCTTCCTTACCTCCGTTCCTCCCTCCCTCCCTCCTTACCTCCCTCCTAGTTCCCTCTTTCCATCACTCGTCCCTGTTGCGTGTATTTTTTGAGCCCCCCACACAAAGAGAAATGAAACCACATGGAGTTCGATAAGAAGGCGACCAAGTATTTTATCTCCTTGTTATCTCGTGGATGCTGCAGATAGGAAGATGCTCAGAATGTCTGGTTTGCTTCAGCCTTTCGCTTTGGCTGTTTTTTTGTTCTTTTTTTTCGTTTTGTTTTATTGGTGCTTCACAAGTTTCTTTTTGGAAAAGTTTGTAAAAAGGAAGAAAGGAAAAGAGGAAAGACGTGGGGTAAAGGAAAAGTATGTGTATATATACATATGTGTGTGTGTGTGTGTGTATGTATGTATGTATGTATATATGTATATATGCATATATGTCTGTATGTTCATATGTCTATATGTATGTGTGTGTGTGTGCGTGAGTGTGTGTGTGTGTGTGTGTGTGTGTGTGTGTGTGTGTGTGTGTGTGTGTGTGTGTGTGTGCCCATATTTGCATGCACGCACACACACGCACACACGTGTATGTGATTGCAGTGCTCTATCTTTGCTCACTTTATGTTCTGGGTTGGAATGACATGACCGATTTCCTTGGAGCAGATCTTTGTTTCATTTTCATTCTTCTTTGCTCTTTATCTTCCCACCGTTTGCCGTTTTTTTCCTTCCCATTTCTACGCCCACTGCTTTTGTTATTCATTTATTTATTTATATCCTCTCCTCTTCCCTTTTTTGTTTTTCGTTTATACCTCTCATTCTGCCCTCGCTTTTCTTCTGCTCTTTCCTTTGATTATTTGTGTATTTTTTATCGCCTCTTTCCCTTC
>NC_091575.1:16601417-16603917 GCF_042767895.1 Penaeus vannamei | reverse complement strand
AAACAAAAACACTGGCTGAGTATCTCACGAACACACGTCCCTCGTCTTGGTTTCAGCAAACACAAACACTTTTACTTCGACTCAAGACAAATTTAACTCTTCTACTTGAAACCTCCAGCAAGAGATCGCATCTTTAGAACCTGCAAGAGGTCACATCAGGTCAAGCAAAGGTCGAGGGGTCAAGTGAAAAAAAGAGATAGCAAAAATAAAGCTGAGAAAGGTATGCGTGCTCGAGCCCAGGTGACACAGAAGGTGGGTGCCACTCATCAAGTAAATTAGAGTCGAGGCACTTAGACGCCGCCCCCCACTCCTCCACGCCCCCTGCACTTCGCCAGGTAACCGGAGAGCCACCTGGGCTTCTTGTGCTTCGTCTTTCTCGCAACCAAGACGCTGCCAAGACGCTGCAGCTCCTCTCGCCTTCCTGCTCGAGCCTGTGTTTACGCCCGTCGACCGCCGATTATGTTTCTGTTAATGCGTGACGCGAGACACTGCTTCGGCTTCGGGTTGCTGCTGTTGGTGTTTTTCTTGCCAGGTGAGATTGGGTTTTTTATATTTCTTAATCTCCTCGTTACTGTTGATGTTTGCCTGCGGTCTGTTTTGCTTGGTTTGAAGTTATTGCATTCCAAATTGTATAAATTATAGGTAATTGTGTTAGCTAACATTTATGGATGCATATATGCAAAACAGATTTATTAATATGTAAATATGAATATACATATCTATGCGTCTCACTGGTTCACGTGCACGACAGATACACACAGATACAAATAGACACGCATATATAAACAAACCCTCACAGCCACACACGACCACAAGGTGAGCAGAGAGAGAGGCGTGGGAATCGCGAGCGAGGCGGCTCGGTATGTACACGCGCGCACTGTTTACCTTGGCACCGCCCTGCGCCCCGACGTGCGAACACCCGACAAATCGCCGGGACAAACTCGCGGATGTTTGATGGTTTTAGGCGTCGGTTCACTCCCTGCGCGCTGAAGACGTCCTCCTCCGCCTTTCTCACTTCTCCAGTCATGCTCCGTTATTCTTTTCCCTTTCCCGCCCTTCTCCCTTCCACGCCCTTCTCCCACCTCCGCCCATCTTCTCTCTCCTCCTCCCTTCTACTTCATTCTCCTCCCTACTCCGTCTTCCTCCTACCCACATACGCCCTTCTCCTCCCTCCACCACCCATCTTCTATCTCCTCCACCCTTCTCCTCCCTCCTCCGTCTTCCTCCTCCCTCCTACTTCATTCTCCTCCCTCCCGCTCCCTCCGCTCCTCTGCGATTGATTACGTCGTGACGAGGCTGCTTGCATAACTAATGTGGGTCATCCATCATGCTGTATGGAGGGCGGGGGAAGGGAAGGCTACGGGAGGGGAAGAAGGAGACTGAAGGAAGGGAAAGAGAAGGTGAAACGCTGGGGGCAAAAACAAGAGGAGGGGGGAGGTGGATGAACAAATGAGGGAGCGGGGGGAGAGAGAGAGGGGAAAGTGGGTAAAGGAATGGAGTGACGGGAGAATAGTGAAGGGATAGACGGAGGATAAGTGAGAGAAAAGAGATAGGACGAAAGGAGTACATCCACACCCTTAAAGTCTACCCTGAACTGGACATCCTCGGATTCCTGACCTTAGTCCGCTACTGATGTTTCATCCTCCACTTGCCCGCGTAAGTGTCTGCTTGTTTGCGTATCTGTTTGTCTCTCTGTTTATCCACTTTTTTCATCCACTTGACACGTGTCCCCATCACCGCTGTATCAGATGTCTTTCTAAATGTATCCTACTCGACTGCCTTTCTCTTTAATTTACTATATTTGGGGCTTCTACTTCTCTTTTCTTGCGGAAACTATTATTGTTGTTGCTATTATTGTTATCATTATTATTATTATTATTATTACGTTATCTTATAATCATTAATACCATAAGCATTATCATTATCGTCCTTATCATCATTATCGTTGTTATTATTATTATCATTATTATTGTTACCGTTATTATTATCATTACCATTATTATTATTATCATTATATCATCATCATTATCATTACTATCTTTATCATACCTATTATCATCATTACCATTATTTGGCCTCTCCCTGCCTGCCTCATCTTCCTCCCCATGTCTCCTACAGTGCCCCCCATTTAACCCGAGACCTTCCTTGTATCCTCCAGCTCCTTGCTGTCTCCTCCACCCTCTCTCCCTGTCTCCACCAACTCCTTCCTCTCTCTCTTCTAGCCCTCTCTTCCCACCCTTACCTCCCTTCTCCCTGCCTCGCCCCTCTCCCCCTACCCTTCCTTCCAATTCGGGGCTTGCTCTGTCCTCTCTTTCTCGCTTCATTCGCTCTCTGCTCTCTGTTGCCGCCGCCACTGCTGCTCTTCCGCTTATAATCACATTACTTTAGTATACTGAGGTTCCCGTCCTCTAGTGTCGGCGCGAAGATGATGTAGTTATTTTAATTAGACCTTTTTTTCCCAATTACTTTCCCCTCCTTTTATCGACCCTCCGCTCCCCTA
>NC_091575.1:16586417-16596417 GCF_042767895.1 Penaeus vannamei | reverse complement strand
AGCAAGGCGAGGTCGCAGAGGTACAGTAACACCCTACAAAGTCGCGTCTCAAATTGCCCAAATTCAGCCAAGACACGAGCCGGGTCTGTGGGAAAGATGTTAGCTCGCTCTTGTACTCTTACTGAGCCGTCTCTTGCTTTCCTTTGCTCTTGCTCCCTCTCCTTCGCTTCTCATTTTTCTTGGAACGTCTATCACCTTCTCTGTAATCTTCCTGTGCCCGCCTTTCTGCTCTTTCCAGAGTGAATTTGGTCTGCCCCCAAGTGTAGAGGGTGAGCGGGATAGTGCAGCGTACAAAGGCAGGGAATTCTGATTCTTATATCTCTCTAAAACAAATTTGCTTTGGTTTGCCCTACAATTGCTGCGGGAAGAATTCAAACTCTTTTTTATTCCAACTGCGGTGGCTCATGGTGCGTTTGCGAATAAATACATTAGTTTGTCTATAATTTTTCGCTCATCCGCCCTATGAGTGTCAGCGCCCCTGGATTTCCGCGTTTGTCTGCCATGCGACAGTCAGAACGGGCGGAGACTGAATCCACCAGGTGTAGCAAGGCAGGAAGAGGGGGGAGGAGAAAAGAGGGCGGAGCTAACACATGTCTGGAAGCCTCTCGAGAGCCTTAAGGGTGAGGGAGGAAGGGAGGGAGGGAAGGTCCCTGTAACTGCCGGAGGGGGCGTCACACTTGAGTCTTGTAATAATTGTTTAAGATGGTGTAGCGAAGATGCTGAGCCTTAATGAGAAGTTTCTTGTTTTGTGTTTCGTTTGCCTTCTACATGTTTATTTTCCCTGATCATTAAGGATAGTCGGGGGTAATCATTATTATGATTTGCTTTCTTAAATGTTCTGCTCTGGCTAAATCTATTATGTTTACGTTAAAATCCTGTGTGAAGCCAACAGAAGTATCCCGCTCACTTCCCTTATTCAGCAAATTTTTCGCACTTCAAACGCACTTCAAAGGAAGAGATAATACCGTAGCAAATAAGCAGACATTACTAACGACTTTATATCCCTTTAAATAAAAGCAATAGACCAGGATATGGATCAGGCCGCAAGCATCAATCAGGGCCGCCCACAGAGCTCTGCCGACCGATGAGTGATGCGGCATGAAGGACCTGAAATATCCCTGATGATTAGAAGACCACCTGAAGATGTATCACGGCAGAAGAAGTCCCGGCGATTCCTTGATCACAGAATGCGCGAGGAGGAGTAAACACGCTCAGCTGTGCAAAAGCTTTATCGATCATGAATAAATCAACGCATCTACATTCATCGATTATCTTATTCATGTTCAGGCCACCGCACAGCCGCCTCGTGCCATTGATCGTGATATGGCACGAGCAATACTGTATCTTTATGGCAATCTTGCCACATTTCAGCTTTATTGGCTTTGTTCACGGTCACATTAAAAATATTTATGAATTGGACGTTGAGTTTTTGAACGTGGGTAGAAAATAGTGAAAGATCAGAGAAGAAATGCATGCAGAGTGAATAAATCTTAAGAGGAGTGTGCAATATACATTGTCCAGACACAGAAAGGCCTAATATTTGATCATTACTCTGCGTCTGTGTGTGTATGTGAGTGTGTGTGTATGTGTGTGTGTGTGTGTGTGTGTGTGTGTGTGTGTGTGTGTGTGTGTGTGTGTGTGTGTGTGTGTGTGTGTGTGTGTGTGGTGTGTGTGTGTGTGTGTGTGTGGTGTGTGTGTGTGTGTGTGTGTGTGTGTGTGTGTGTGTGTGTGTGTGTGTGTGTGTGTGTGTGTGTGTGTGTGTGTGTGTGTGTGTGTGTGTGTGTGTGTGTGTACGCACAGAAGATGCATGGAAATTCATGCGCAGATACCTAAAACAGGCGTCTATCAGAGAAGCATGAAGAGAAGGGCAGCTCAACTTCGGACATAACACTAACTACGCAAAGACCGAGGCAACATCTAAGGGCCAAGATGACGACATAGTTTCAAGGTAAGTTTTCCAAGTTCGGAGTTCAAAGTTCGACATCGTATACCTTTTCTTGTGTATCATCTCGCCTTGATTATGTTTTTGTTTATTCATTTATTTATTTTTCTATCTATTTATTCATTTATTTTTACCTGGACTGTACCTCCTCCCTTATCCGTCCGCCTGAGTTGCCCTGAAATGCTGGGTTGTAGCGAAGCCAGGCCGCCTAAGGGTGTAGCAAGTGTAGCTCGCTATAATTAATGAGTAGATGTGTCTCTCCCTGTCTCTCGGGGGATGGGAGGGTGGTGGGGGGTATCCGGGGACACGTCCTGTGGAGTGGCAGGTCATCTCTGCTTCAAGTCACGGCTGTGTGCTTCATGAGGACGGACCTGGCTCGCTGGGAAAGGGGAGGGGAGGGGTAAAGGGGAACACATTAGGGGGAGGGACTCGCTGGCCTCATAGATAACGGGTAATTTTATCCTGGAGAGCACGGGGTCGAGGGTCCTTCAAAAACTTGGCGGAGTTCCTCCTCCGGGCGAGTAGAAGGGAAGGGAGGGCGAGGGGGGGGTGCAGTCGAAGCCACTCCAAGACTTAACATACATTGTTCTTATGGTCGAGAATACCGCTTCATACTCTGGGACTTTCGACTAGAGCAACCTTCAAGCATAATCACTTTAGGGGGTTGGGGTGAATGTGGGGGGGTGGGAGGGCATCGACAAAGGCCTCGACGCGATATCCTTCCTTTTTTTATAGACTTTGAAATGTGTAAACTTTTCCGGGACGTTCCCCCAGCAGACGGGAGAGAATCAGCCGACAGCTGGGTCGCTCGCTCTCTGTCATACTCCGCGAAATTCCTTTACCAAAAGCTAAACTGTCCCATTCTGATTAAAGAGCACCCCCCCCCCCCCATCAAAGAGGTGCTTAGCGTGACGGAGTGAAAGCCCCCTCTTGGCCGCCCTTCCGCGTGGTCAAGAGAACGACTGCGCTACATCACTTTCACGAGGTCTTCACACATATTCTATTCTTTTTATCCTCTCGCGGCTCGGCGAATAGAGTGAGAGTGCATTCTCCGCCCCGGCTCTCCGTCATCGTATATGAGGCCCGGGAATAGTTTCCGTCCGAGTTGCAAGGCCGTAAGTGCTCCTTTAGATTTATCATAATAAAAATATCCCCGACGTCTACGATCAGCCGCTCCACTCCACCGGCCTTCAAGGTGCATGAATTTCCCCTTCGCCTGGCCTAAAGAAAGCTACTCTATGATATATATATATATATATATATATATATATATATATATATATATATATATAAATGTATATATATATATATGTATATATATATATATATATATATATATATATATATATATATATATATAGAGAGAGAGAGAGAGAGAGAGAGAGAGAGAGAGAGAGAGAGAGAGAGAGAGAGAGAGAGAGAGAGAGAGAGAGAGAGAGAGAGAGAGAGAGATACATATATTAATATACTGTATATATATAATATTCATTTATTCATCAACGTATCTATTCATCGATTTATATACTCATATATTTATTCATTAAATCGTTTCTTTATTTTCTTAGATAAGAAAAGTTCGGAATGTTGAATAATTTTATCCAGACATCGTTTTACTGGGTGATAAAAATTGGCTCGTGTTTTGCTAATGATCATATCAAATAAATATATTTAATTAATGAAAAAAACTAAAAGTTATAATCATCTAATATCATAAAAAATAGCATCGCCATGACAGCTGATGTCACTATCATTATCCTAACTCTCATTAAGCATATAATTATCGGCAACCTCGTTAATAATCTCGCACGACCAAACTTTGGTTCTTGAGTCCAAAAATTGCATTGAAGAAAGGCGAAAAAAGGAGGAGAGAAAAATTGTACGAATCAATACCGCTCACCAAGATGACGTGAAAACAAAAGTCAAAGAGATCATTATAACGTCATAATGCTGTGACATCATCACGTCAAGGAAATGTCAAGGGCTTCTGTAGCCGTTTCTTGTGGACAGGACCAGCTGACACTGGGAGAGGGAAGAGGAAAACGGAGAGAGAAAGGGAAAGATAGGGACAGGACGAGAAAGAGAGGGGCACGGGGATGAAGTAGAGACAGAGGGAGAGAGAGAGAATTATGGGGATGAGATAGACCGATGGATAGATAGACAGAGAGAGGGTAGTTTTTCTTTGTGCCAGTAGTCGGTAGTTGTAGTATAATCCTAGTAGTCTCCATTGTAGCAACATCTTAAATGGGCAAAGACCAAACCATGGCGATAGAGCATACACGGACAACAGGTGAAACCTTAAAAAGGTAGAATAAAAACACAGAGCGAGACACGCATTATTCCAAGCGAAAGCTCTCGATCTCAATGGACAGGAGTAGGGTGAGGGAAAGGGAGTGGGGGAGGGAAAGAACACCTGCCATTCAGCAGTGACTCAGTGTAGCGTCCCATTCACCAGAACACCATTATACCGTAAAAGCAAATAGAAAAAACTGTGAAAACAGAAATTGCTCGACAAAAGCAACTGTTGCAGTTTTCATCAGACCTCCCATTTTCAATTAGTCATCACAGCAGGTTTAAATAGTGCGTGAGACCAAGAACACTGCAGTTTATGGAGGCGGGGTGTGTTGCACTGGCAATTGATAAGCCAAACCCTGCAGGCGGAAACGCATACGTTCCCGTCTGCTGCTCAACCTGTGTGCCGTGGCGTTGGCGACCGTCTTTCCCGTGTGGGCGGCGTGAGGGGGGCGTCCATGCTGGTGAATTGGTTCATTTTTGAGGGTAATTCATGCTAATCCAATCTTCTGAGCTTTAAACAAAAATGAGGGACGCAGCTTGCTCTGACCCCACGATTGTCCGCGCTTGGAGAAAAAAAAGACAAAAAACTTTTAATGTGGATCAAAAGACCCGTGATTAGGCTGATGAAAATTTAAAAGAATATTGGCCATTACGCAAGCGGAGGGACATCAGGTAACATTTTTCGGTTTTGCAAAGCAGGAAGAGCAAGCAAGCAAGAGCAGTAGAGCAGCAGGTTACAATCAATAGCGGGCTTGTGGATCTAGGCACGATCATCATACTTGAGGGGAGGGAGAGGGGAAAGGGGGAAGAGCAAGGAAGAGGGGAAGGAGATGGAGATAAAGGCATGTAAAAATGGAAGGTATTAAGCAGGGAAGAAGGATATGGTGGAACATGGATAGAGTGAGAGGGAAAGATAGATAGAAGGATATATGGGTAACTAGGAAGGAAAAGGGTAGGGAGAGAGAGAGAGAATGCGAAGAGAGACAAATTTTCTAATTAACTCGTTATTGACAGACGTACAGACATACACACAAACAAAGACAGAAACAGGGACCCATCCGACACCCAGCCAATCAGCGACGCCATGAACAGGACCATTGTCCATTCCATCCTCCCCCGCCACCCCCTTCACTCCAATTTCCCCCCACCGCCACCCCACGCCCCAACCCTCCCTCCCTTTCAATCTCTAATCAAGCTCGTGCTCCCGGCGTGCCCTTGTGACCTCTATATTAGCAGTGATCCCGATGCCGCGCTAATAGAGGATCGCTTCCGAAGAGAGGTTAAGCCGCTAGACAAGCACGGAGTGAAGCTGGGTGAGGGAGAAGGTCATGGGAGGTCGAATGTGCGCGGTGAGACGGCCTGAGAGAGGGGAAGGGGAGAAAGAGGGGAAGAGGGGAGACAGGAAGAATGAGGGGGTGGGGGAGTTGGATAGAAAGAGAGCAGAAGAGAGAAGGGGAAGGAAGAGAGGGGGAAAAGAGGAGATTGGGTGAGAATAGGAGAGAAGAGGCAAAGAGAATAGAAGAGGAAGAGATAGAGGAAGAGGAGGGGGAGGGCAAGGTCGTGCAGAAGAGCTCATACTCCCCTTCGCCCGAGAGTCCTCGTACAGCAGTTCCTTTAATCACGTATTTCTATTTATTTCCTTTCGGTTTATTGATCAATGAAGAGGCCAAGGATTAGAGACGTAGGGATATGAAAAAGATGTATCAAAGACGATATTGTAGACTTGTCTTTCTCCTCCTCCTCCTCCCTCTCCCTCTCTCTCTCTTTCTCTCTCTCTCCTATTAGACACGCACGCAAACGGAATTATTGATGATATCTTGATGACAGTTCACTCGCGGTATACTGCATTGCGCGTGTGATTCTGAGCAAAACTTTATGAAAAGTATCAAATAATTGCCGAGCCAATCACAGTCTAATTTCCACTGACTCAGAAATGGTATCCGGGACAGCATACAGTCCCTCGATAACATACGTGAATCCCCAAAATAACTGTATAGAAGATGAATAAATGATAATGATGGTAATAATGATCATAATGATTATAAGAAAGATTAACTAATACGGACAGTAATGATAACGATAACGATGAAAAATATAAGGACAGAGATAATAACGATAATGACAATAAAAAATAAATGACAGTAATGATGCTAATGACAAAATAATGGTAAGGACAGAAATGATCACTATAATGATAATAATAAGGTTGGCAATGATATCAATAATGATAACAACAGCAACGGCAACAACAACAATGAGTTTCATAGTATCAATAATAATAATAATAATAATAATAATAATAATAATAATAATAATAATAATAATAATGGTAATAATAATAATAATGGTAATAATAACAATAATAATACTAACAATAACAATAAGATTAATAATAATAATAATAATAATAATAATAATAATAATAATAATAATAATAATAATGATGATAATAACGATAATAATAATAACAAAAATAATCAATACTATCATCATCATCGTTATCATTATCATCATCCACAACAAAAACAACAATTCCAACAGCGACGACAATAATAATAATAAAAATCAATAAATAAGATACGAACGAATAAAACACGACCCACGATAAATAACAACGGCGCTTTAAAAATCGACAGCGCATTCCACTCCAGCCGAGGAAACAGCCCCAGGGAAGACGGCGCAGGAGTTCCCGAGTATGTCCTCAAGGAAAGCCGAGAAGGGAGGCGTGGAGAAACGGCCCTTTCGGTATTGACAAGTTCACCCTTCAAATTTACACTGAATATTCCACGCCATGACTCGCTCTTACCACGTGTGTGTGAGAGAGAGGGGACGCTGGGCGGGTGTTGTGTCGTAAAAGGGGAGGCTCGTGAATGGTGGCGATTATGGAACTGGCGCGGGGTGGAGGTAAATTTAAACAAGGCGGAAATGGTGGTAATGGCGATTATCAAGCCGGAAATGTTGATGATTCTGATGAGCAAAATGAAAATGGTGGTAATACTGGTGACTGATATGGAATTGATTATAATACTGGTGATGAAGACACAAATGATGATAATATCGATGCTGAAAATAAAAGTGATCGTGATGACTTCACAACTAAAACGATAATATTGGCAGTCCATATCTTATGATAATAAAGATAAGGAAAATTATGTTAATAAAATTATGATTCATGATAATAATGATCGTGACACGAATGACAGTAATAAACAAAAATGCAGAACGATAATAGTGGTGACACTGAAGAAAATGTTAATAACAATAATGGTTTAATCCTTATAGCAGCAATGATAATGGTTATAACGATAGTAATAAAGGCAATGTTTATTACGGCGATGAAAACAATAGCATTAATAGCAACTTTTAAAAATATTAACCATAAAGGTCACGGGAACAGTGACACTACAACAGCGATCCTAACTTAAGCATTAAAATACTACTAAATGGTACTAGAAGCTATAAGTATCGTAACAAAGATAACAATAATAATGCAAATAATATAGACCATTGGTGATAATAGTATCACAAAATAAAGATAAAGAATACTAACAAATAAAGAAAATAAATCGATATGTAAATGAATATAGACAACCAGCAAAACAGTAATCCTCCACAACCATAATATCACAACCAACTGCAATAAAACCGAAACAAAAAATGATAAAACAATAACAGGAAACCCGCACAAACGCATGTAATAATAATTAAAAAAAAAACATTTCTTTCTACGACACTGACACAACCGCCCATGTTGATGTCAAAAATGTATGAGTAATAGCTTAAACACGTATATTCTGGCTATGGGCTACATATGCATGCGTGGGGGAGGGGTCTAAAAGGTGGTGAATTAATGAAAAATAATAGTAGAAATAATAATAAAAAAAATAGTGGTAATAATAACAAAAAACTTCAATAACACATTAGTAAAAAAAAAAATAAAAACAATAACAATAAAAGAAATGATAGTGGTGATGATAATGATAATAATGATAATAATAATAATAATAATAATAATAATAATAATAATAATAATAATAACAATAATAATAATAATAAAAATTATGATAATAATCACGAAAACAACAACAACAACAATAATAGTAATAACAATAATAATGATGATAACAATGATAATGATGATAATAGTAGTAGTAGTAATAATAATAATAACAACAATATCATTAATAATAATAACGACAATAATAAATATAATCATAACAGCAATAATAATGATAATGATAATGCTAACAATAATAATAAAAGAAATAATATAAAAAATATCATTAGAAATGATAATGATAAAAGTAATAATAATAATAATAATAATAATAATAATTATTATTATTATTATTATCATTATTATTACTATTATTATTTCTTTTTACTATTATTACTATTAATCTTATTATTAGTATAACAACGATAACAATAATGATAATAATAATGATAATAATAATATTAATCATAATAATGCCAATAATAATAAGAACGATAATGATAATAATGATAATATTAATAATAATAATAATAATAATGATAAAAAGTTATAATATTAGTAATGATAATGATAATGATCATAATATTACTAATAATGATAATAACAACAATAATAATAACAATAATAATAATAATTAATAATAATAATAATAATAATAATAATAATAATAATAATAATAATAATAATAATAATAATAATAACAATAATAATAATGACAGCACCACCATCAATAACAATAACAATAATGCTAATGATACTGATAATAATAATAACAATAATGATAATGATAGAAATAATAAAAATGATAATAATAATGGTAATGGGAATAATAAAAAAATATATAATGATAGTAATGATAATAAAAATAATAACATTAATGATAGTAATAATAACAGTAAAGATAAAAATGATGATGATAACATTAGTGATAATAATACTAATGATAAAAACAACAATAACAACAAAATCAATAATAATAATAATAATAAGGGTTATAATAATGATAATAATAATATTGACAATAACAATAAAAAAACGATTATAATATTAATGATAATAATAATAATGATATTAATAGTAACAACAGTTATCAAGATAATGATAATAACAATAATAATAATAATAATGATAATAATAATAATAATAATAATAATAATAATAATAATAATAATAATGCCAACGATAACAAAAATAATAACAAAAATAAATAAAAACGGCATCCATGATTAAAATACAAGTGCTCTCTGCATGACGTGCATGAAACACACCATTTCCCATGGACAAAAAGCGCAATTGCTTTTTATCTAGTGTGGATTAATCGATACGTCTGATCTTGCACAAATACAATAAAACTTTCACCAATTGGCTTACAAATAAAAATGTGCGCAAGTTGGAATGTAATGGAAAAAGTTTGTGTTTGCTCTGATGCGCCCACCACTGCCCACGTCTGTATTCACAAAAATAACGGATTGGAAAATGTGTGATAGTCATAAAACTGGTCGAATACATGCACACATACACTCATACTTACATACATACTTACATACAGTCACAGACACACACACACATAAATGAATGAATGAGTAAATCAATCATCAAATTGATTAATTAATAAACACACACATACACACATAAATAAATAAATAAATAAATAAATACATATATATATATATATATATATATATATATATATATATATATATATACATATACATAAAGACATCAAAAAAATATATATACATATATTGTATCATAAATATATATATATA
>NC_091575.1:16558917-16568917 GCF_042767895.1 Penaeus vannamei | reverse complement strand
CACGGACTCTCCAAGGCTGATGTATCGTGGCTTTTCCAGACCTTTTTCTTCTTCGTTTCGGTCGAGTTGAGTTAGGTTTGAGGGAGAGGGACAAGGAGGGAGGGGGAAGGAGAGAGAGGGAGGAAGAAGGAGAGAGAGGGAGGAAGGGAGGAGAGAGAGGGAGGAAGGGAGGAGAGAAGTGAGAGTGTGAGAGAGAGAGAGAGAGAGAGAGAGAGAGAGAGAGAGAGAGAGAGAGAGAGAGAGAGAGAGAGAGAGAGAGAGAGAGAGAGAGAGAGAGAGAGAGAGGGGGGAGAAAGAGAGAGGGAGGAAAGAGAGAGAGAGGGAGAAAGAGAGAGAGTGAGGGAAAGAGGGGGGGAGAAAGAGAGAGGGAGGAAGAGAGAGGGAGGGAGAACGAGAGAGAGGGAGGAAGGGAGGACGAGAGAGAGAGAGAGAGAGAGAGAGAGAGAGAGAGAGAGAGAGAGAGAGAGAGAGAGAGAGAGAGAGAGAGAGAGAGAGAGAGAGAGAGAGAGAGAGAAGAGAGAGAGAGAGGGGAGAGAAAGAGAGGAGGAGGAGGAGGGAAAAACAGAGAGAGAGAGAGAGAGAGAGAGAGAGAGAGAGAGAGAGAGAGAGAGAGAGAGAGAGAGAGAGAGAGAGAGAGAGAGAGAGAGAGAGAGAGAGAGAGAGAGAGAGAGAGAGAGAGACAGAGAGAGGGGGGTAGAAACAGACAGATAGATAGATAGATAGATAAAAAGAGAGAGTGAGGGGTGAATGAGAGAGAGAGAGAGAGAGAGAGAGAGAGAGAGAGAGAGAGAGAGAGAGAGAGAGAGAGAGAGAGAGAGAGAGAGAGAGAGAGAGAGAGAGAGAGAGAGAGGGGGGGGTTGAAACACATAGACAGAGATAGATAGATAGATGGATAGATGGATAGAAAGAAAAGAGAGAGTGAAGGAGTGAATTAGAGAGAGAGAGGAGGAGAGAGGGAGGGAGGGAGGGAGGGAGGGAAGGAGGGAGGGAGAGGGAGGGAGGGTGGGAGAGGGAGGGAGAGGGAGGGAGGGAGGGAGGGAGAGAGGGAGGGAGGGAGAGAGGGAGAGAGAGAGGAGAGAGAGGGAGAGGGAGAGAGAGAGAGAGAGAGAGAGAGAGAGAGAGAGAGAGAGAGAGAGAGAGAGAGAGAGAGAGAGAGAGAGAGAGAGAGAGAGAGAGAGAGGGGGGGGGCGGAAACAGATAGATAGATAGATAGATAGACAGAGAGGGGGGAGAAACAAATAATTGGATAGATATATAGATAGTTAAAGAGAGAGAGGGAAAAGCAGACAATCAGACAAACATATACAGACAAACGAATAGGATCAGTCAGACCGTCGGGCAGACAGACGAACAGACAAGAGGTAGTCTAATTCCTTTCTTTCTCTCTGCAGACACGGCCGTCAGAGCGATAAGAATTAAGTAGGAAGAATGCAGATTTCTTCTCCCTTTCTCTCTGCCTCGAGACGAAAGCCGAGATGTAAGCCAGAGACATATTATATATGACATATTCCCTGACATTCATGGTTGTCTTGCTTTCACAAACTGGTAATCTCGCTGAAGAGTCCAAATGTATGACAAGATTCGGGGATTTAAGAAAAATGAATTTGGTCTTATTTCACTGTCTCTCTGTCTATTTGTAATTCACCCTGTCTTTCCTCTTTTTTCTCTCGATTTCATTCTCCTCTGTTTCTGACAATAATTCTTCCTCTCTTTAATTCTCGACTATCTATCCTTTTATACTACTGTTCATATACTAAATTTCACCAAAGCCAACAACATTCTTTCAATGACATTTGCAATATTCATATTATACTAACAGCAGCACAGGCAATAATAGTGATTTACTTTCCCTCCCACCTCATCAAAATTCTGTCATCAGCGTCACTAGCTTGAAAGCTTTGATACACACCGCTTCAACATTTTCTGTATTTCTCTTTCCTATATATTTCCATATATCCTGAACAATGTTTCCGTTCTTGCATTTGTATAAACAAAACTATCTATTTTATGTATGATAACTTACAACATACCTTCTTTCTGTTATAATTCCTATAACTGTTCTCATTATAACGTTAACAAATCCCTTTCCGTATATCTTCGGTTACAACACTAAAACAAACATTCATTACATTTACCTTTGACTCTGTTAATATCAGAAAAACGATTTCCTGATTTTATTGAATGTATGATGAGACGCACTCTACAAAGGCTGGGCTTTGTTGTGTCTGGATTCTATGCTACATCACACGGAAAGAGAGAAAACTCTAGAAAAGAGACAGAAAAAAAGAAAATAAAGAGAATAAACAAATAAAGAAAAACAATATATACATATTCAAAAAAGCAAAGCCGAGATATGCCTGGTTAAAACCAGTAATATGATGGTACATTATTTTTCTTACGATGCTGCCTGCTAGTTCATTTGCTAATTTCCGGAATAACATTCGTAAATCTTGTTTCTTTATAACCAACGGCATTACTGCGACTAATATCTTTCTCAATCGTTTATCGACAGATTTGTCATTTTAGTTGACCACAATAAAGACCTTATGAACAGCTGCCAAGTTGATTTCCTGGTGTTATACATTGCAAGGGAAAATCCTTCATCGCGAGATCTGACACGAGAGATTATCAAGGTACAAGAGAACAAAATATGAAAGTAATTTAATCAATGCCATATGGCAATTCGCTTTTGTTATTCAAATCTCAATGACCTCGTTTCATATAAATATATTTTTTAATAAAACAAGGATTTACTCCTTCTTTTAACCTACTGCTACTTGTAACATAACTATTTGATCATAAAATATGTTTTCTAATACTCTACACTAAGCCCTGTCCAACAGCCTCCACCATATTCTAACACTCTGCTCCAAGTTCTATCTTCATCGCCTTCTAACAGTCTGTCCTAATCCATCCCTAGTACTGACATCGTTACCTTCTAACATCCTATCAAACTTCTCTCCAACATTGACTTTCTCACCTTCAAACAATGTACCCAACTGCTCTCGAACACTGACAGCATCACCTATCCCAAATCCTCTCAATATACTGTCCCTTCATTCCTTCCTCCCAAGCGAACTCCTCAACGACTGACTCTACGCTCTCCTGCTCTTTTTTTCTCTTTTTTTCTTTGATAACTTTTTGACGGCCACAGAAAGTTTGGTTTATTCCGTAACTGTCACATCCAGCCTCCGATCCCTCCGGGTATATAAGGGGTGGAGGGAGGCGCGTTGGTAAGATCGACACTTGGGTTAGGTGTGACAGGCAGACAGATGTGCCACAGACACGGCAGACTGTAAATGGGCACGTGGGTTATATGTGATAAGAAGACAGATGTGCGGCAGACACGGCAGACGGTAGACGGAAAGGATGGTTAGGCATTCAATGTAGATAGACACGTGGGATAAGCAGACAGATATGTGCAGACACTGTAGATAGACGCGAGAGTTAGGTAGGCAGTAACCGAGTATTGGAAAGATGATGCACGTCAGGGAGCCTGAAGAAGTGGATACGCCTAAAGGATTACGTAATTTTGCGTAGAGAAGAAAAACTATATATCTATGAAGCGCGTCACGGTAAACACGAAGATAGTATTAAGGATCTAGAGATATATGTTAGGGATACGGAGAAGTATTAGGCGATGGTGGATACGCGTTTCAAAAATATAACATGTAAGGATAACAGCCGTATGTTATAGCGGCGAACAGATATTGTCATACAAAATACGTGTGTATATATTTCCTGTAGATACTTAATGAGTTAGTATGTGAATAAAGTAAACATGTACGAGGAATGAGAGAATATGGTGATGAATACGCTTACCATTGTCTGGTGTACTGGCAACGATTCGCTAAAATGTGAAGGGGAAATGGATAGATATAATAGTACTGGTGTAGTGTAGTGTAGTGTAGTGTAGTGTAGTGTAGTGTAGTGTGTGTGTGTGTGTGTGTGTGTGTGTGTGTGTGTGTGTGTGTGTGTGTGTGTGTGTGTGTGTGTGTGTGTGTGTGTGTGTGTGTGTGTGTGTGTGTGCGTGTGTGTGTGTGTGTGTGTGTTCCTTTGTCTATGAGCACGCGTGCGGTAATGTTTTTATAGTGCATTATGAGGTGCATACTACAATAAATGTGCAACACGTTTATGAATATACATGTTTGAACACTGCGGGATGCTAATGTGTGTTGGAATGAGAATAGAGTAATAGCATCGGGTATAATTGAACAGGAATGTTGAAAAAATTAAACAACGCTGAATATAAGAGCATGTAGAAAACATAGGGACGTACAATAAGTAGTACTTTAGGCTAGAAAATATCTACGTACTTATAAATCTGCATGGGGTCAGTAACATACACAGGAGAGATGCAATGCAGAAGAATACAGTATTATGTTGCTGATGTGATAAGGCAAGCTACTATGTGGTATATTAGGAAGATATATATACAGTGAAAACCAGGACTTCTAGTATCATTAAGGATACGTAGCGTTTAACCGAAATGATAAATTACGCAATCCTTAAAATCGTGATCAAAACAACCATCACACCGACCATCAATAAAATAATAAGGTAAATGATATGCAAGAGAAACTCTGAGGAGATAGATTCCAGTTGGAACACAACCGGAGGTCCACAGCTGGTTGGGAGCGCCAGCTGTATTTCGGAAGTCCACCTT
Source organism: Penaeus vannamei (assembly GCF_042767895.1). Taxonomy (NCBI): domain Eukaryota; kingdom Metazoa; phylum Arthropoda; class Malacostraca; order Decapoda; family Penaeidae; genus Penaeus; species Penaeus vannamei. The sequence goes on along the minus strand of NC_091575.1, from coordinate 16,564,251 downwards.
TATCTGCCGATGTCTGCCTGCTGGACGCGGACCAATCTATATTTCCGGCTTTCTCTTTTGTTTATGCAATGTACGATTTTTTCGTTATTTTGCAGTTGTTATCGCTGTTGTTGTTATGGACTGACTATCATAATTCTTTCGATGATCACATTATTATTAAATCGTTAATAATTATTATCATTATATTCGGATCATCTTTGATATAAAAATAATTAATCATTGTCATGATTACCGTTTTCCTTTAGAATTATCATAATCACAATTAGCATAATCATCACAACTGTCATAACCAGTATTGTCATGACTATAATCATTATTATTGGCATTATTATTACTTACAATTACTTACATGAATGCTTATCATTATCAATATTATTACCGTCAATATCATTACCATTATCGTCCTTTATAAGCATCTTATCATTATGATTATCAATATCACTTTTATCTTGATTATCATTTACTATCATTGTCATTGTAATTATTTGAGGTCAATTCAAACTGATATCTAAAATCTGTACATAAAAATTATGCATTGGTATGAAAATAACAGTATTATTAGATCCGATGATTTAATTATCGAAGACTTTTTTTGTTTATTTTGCCTTTGTTTCGACCGGTATGGTGGGGGGGGGGTAGAACAAAATGAAAGTTCGTGAATATCAATTAGCCTCATTCCAATCCTGATATCGCTGGCTTTAGTTCAATAACATCCTTGTAACACAACAAATTGCTCATTGGCCTAATGCAGCTACACCTCCAGCTACATTTCTCGGAAATACATGATCACTGATAGGCAAGTGTTCTTCCTATATATTTTTTGTCATTATGTCACTGTACTTACACCGCATCGAAAAGTCTGTGCAACACGACAATGCAAACAGATGACATTAGACAATTCCCTTTTTAAAAACAAATATTATATTTCTTTACATATATATTTTTTTATTATTCCAACTTGCTAGAAACTGTTTACGCTATTTGTATCTCAAGCACTTGTCATTCTCTATCATTAAATAATAACAGCTGTTCATTATACCTCGTTCTTCCAGCACCATTAAATGTCACTTCATAATGTCCCCATGTGTCACTCTAACTTGCTATGTGTCTTCATACTTTCCTGGAAATTAGACAGCACTTTTCCTAACGTTTCGAGCTTAATTATACACAACTACACCTTGTCACCGCGTTACGCCACATCACGAAAGGATTATGCGCTTAAGAATACAATTGCGTCAGGGAGGATAACAACAGAAAAATGGCTTTGGCATGTGCTTGAAAAATCTAGTGATTTTAAACAGTCGTAAGAGTTGATGTTGATACAGACTTTCTGAGACATAAAATGTAATTGTTGAAAAACCTTTATGAGCTTATGTTTTGTGTGGAAAATAATACATGAACATATTATTCAGATATGATTCATATTGCAGGATTAACCAAAGAGAAAAGATGGCAAGAAAAAAAAACATTTGCCATTGTTAAGAAAGTTGCAATAAAGCTACTGATTATCAAGACGTAAAGAAACATACGGATCTTATTCTGGATGTGAACAAATACAGTAATAGACGAAGCATGATAACAAAGAAATGCACAAAAGAGGCGACAGAACTTTACATATATCATACGCAATCGTCATCATTTCTCTGGATTTTAGCATCACTCAGTAAGAGACAGATTCCACATTCCTGTAATAGATATGTTTACTTCATAACCGGACATATTGTAGCCAAAGGATCTTTACCTTTGATTATATTCGGTATGCTTAAGAAGACTGCTATGTATATAATATAAAATATTAAGTTATTGAATGATTTTGCTTTATTTTGATATGAAAGATTCCATTAACTCAATCACAGATTACTTCAATCAAAAGACTTACTGGCTTCACCATTTAAAATTCAGACTTTGCTTCATCTAAAGGTAGAGATGTTAGCACGGAAATAATTTTAAACAATCAATTAATTAGTCAAACATGGGAGACTAAATGCGTAGAGTTTATTGTCAGTTTACAAACTCGGTAACATTTTTCATTTAAAAACTCCAATTCATACACTGAATGTGCATCCAATTCGCTCGAAGTACAGAGATTATTAATAAAAAAAAGGGACTGGACACTGGTCGTAACTAAAGCATTTGTGTGCATTTAAAACATTGATAATATATTTTTCCTCCATTTTTTCACCATCATAGTGCATGAACGTGGTAATAAAAACTAACAACGAGAAGCAACTTCGTGAGCAGAGAGAGCGCCTGCAATTGTCTGGCCACGTGTGTATTATTTAGCATTCGAGTGCGATTACCCCAAATTGCGTTGCCGTAAGCACGACCGCATGCAACTCCATTAAAAGTTTTTTATACAGAAAAATATTTAAAAATGGGGAAAAAGTCTTTAATAATAAAGTCCGCGTTAAGCGAGCCAAAAGTTAGAATATCCAATTTCCTCGTGCCCGGACTTCACCTTTAACTTCATCTTCCAAAACTTCCAAAAAGGGTGCTAGTGAGCTCGGCAGAGTGACCCGGCGCCATGCTCGGCTACGCCAAGGCCCCCTCCCTCCCTATGCTTAACAAGAATATGGCCCCCTCCCTTCTCCCCCCATCCTCGACTACAATATAGCCTCTTCCCTCCCCATACTCGACCGTGATCTGGCCCCCTCCCTCCCCTTGCTCGCCTACAATATGGCCCCCTCCCTCCCCTTGCTCCCCTACAATATGGCCCCCTCCCTCCCCCTGCTCCCCTACAATATGGCCCCTCCCTCCCCTTGCTCGCCTACAATACGGCCCCCTCCCTCCCATTGCTCCCTACAATATGGCCCCCTCCCTCCCCTTGCTCTCCTACAATATGGCCCCCTCCCTCCCCTTGCTCCCCTACAATATGGCCCCCTCCCTCCCCTTGCTCTCCTACAGTATGGCCCCCTCCCTCCCCTTGCTCCCCTACAATATGGCCCCCTCCCTCCCCTTGCTCTCCTACAATATGGCCCCCTCCCTCCCCTTGCTCTCCTACAATATGGCCCCCTCCCTCCCATTGCTCGCCTACAATATGGCCCCCTCCCTCCCCTTGCTCTCCTACAATATGGCCCCCTCCCTCTCCTTGCTCTCCTACAATATGGCCCCCTCCCTCCCCTTGCTCTCCTACAATATGTCCCCCTCCCTCCCCTTGCTCTCCTACAATATGGCCCCTTCCCTCCCCTTCCTCCCCTACAATATGGCCCCCTCCCTCCCCTTCCTCCCCTACAATATGGCCCCATCCCTCCCCTTGCTCCCCTGCAATATGGCCCCATCCCTCCCATTGCTCTCCTACAATATGGCCCCTTCCCTCCCCTTCCTCCCCTACAATATGGCCCCCTCCCTCCCCTTGCTCCCCTACAATATGGCCCCCTCCCTCCCCTTGCTCTCCTACAATATGGCCCCCTCCCTCCCCTTGCTCCCCTGAAATATGGCCCCCTCCCTCCCCTTGCTCTCCTACAATATGGCCCCCTCCCTCCCCTTGCTCTCCTACAATATGGCCCCCTCCCTCCCCTTGCTCTCCTACAATATGGCCCCCTCCCTCCCCTTCTCGCCTACAATATGGCCCCCTCCCTCCCCTTCTCGCCTACAATATGTCCCCCTCCCTCCCCTTGCTCTCCTACAATATGGCCCCCTCCCTCCCCTTGCTCTCCTACAATATGGCCCCCTCCCTCCCCTTGCTCTCCTACAATATGGCCCCCTCCCTCCCTTTGCTCGTCTACAATATGGCCCCCTCCCTCCCCTTGCTCTCCTACAATATGGCCCCCTCCCTCCCTTTGCTCGTCTACAATATGGCCCCCTCCCTCCCTTTGCTCGTCTACAATATGGCCCCCTCCCTCCCCTTGCTCGCCTATAAGATAATCCGTCCCTCCCCTTGCTTGCCTACAATATAATTCCGTCCCCATGATCGGCTACAGTATCCCTCCCCACCCCCTTGACTACACTCTGTGACGCCCCCCGCCCCCTCCACTTTTGACAACACCATGGGAACCCTCCCCCTCTCCTCTCCCCACTTGCCTTCGTGCTTAGTGTCTGTTTTCGACTGCTTCTCATTTGTGTACGGAATGCGAAGCAAAGTCTTTTATTACAAGTTAAGGAGTTATTGTACCTTTTTGGAATAAAGAAACTGAGATATACTGCAACCAGTCCGCTCAGCATTATCCAGACACGATATACACATTTCAGAAGAGAAATGGTTGTATAAAATCCTGACACAAATATATGAATAAGTGACTGTATATCATGATTAAAATATGTACTTGTGGATTTACACAAATTTTAAAGAGAAAACTAGTAGTTAAAGAATCCTGGGTGAACACATTATCTAGTTTTCTAATCATTCAATTTTAACAGTCACTAAAATCATGTTAATAAGGGTAGTGTTATGAAATTGTAATTTCTCAAGAAAAGTTGTTTCGTACCTGATATGGAGTATATGATAATCTTACATTTCCATTTGCAAAGAATAAGCAATACCACTTCACACACACACAAGCAGACACACACGTTTGAGCGTTTGTGTGTATGTCCGCATGTATGTAGGTGTGTGCGTGCATTTAATCAATACTGTTACTACTAATCAAACAGCATTACCGCCCTGCGACACAACGCTAACTGACTTGCAGTCGTCCGTTTAACATAACATGCACATCCGCATGACACAAACGTGAATCTGCATGACGCTACCACGTAATCATGAACTAATGATCACGTGTAAGTAATCTTTTACAAAGGAAGCGTAAAAGCGAATGTAATCTCCTTCCCTGCCTTTCCTGCGGGTAATATCTAGAAACTCAACGCTATAATATGCACTTCTCGAAACTTTAAGATCTAGGAAAAGGATAATTGCAGCCAGGTCATAAATCTTCCTACAATAGTATATCCATACGAGAAAACAAACACACCCGACAGTTATATTAGTCATAAACTACTGCTTTAAGAATACATTGTACCAGTCAATCTATAATATGATCAGAACTTCGCATCAGAGAAATAATAATAAATCTATTCATATATCAGAATTTAAGGCCTCGTTTCTAATAATTTCGAAACTGACTTCAAGAAATATGTTTCTGTTTCTAACGAGAAAGGCAAAATCATAATTGGAACGGAGGCATTATCAGGAACGCTCATTGCTTGTTTTGGTCGGTAACATGAAATTTGATTATTTCGATTATAACAGACAAGCGCTTTGATCTGTGTGAGTCAAGAGTTTGCTTTGTTTTATGCTGTAAGTTTCTCGAAAATAGTTTCGTTTGAGAGTTATTGCACAAAAGTATTTCATCGCTTTCGCACTCACAGATTCTGAAAGGCTAAATCTCACACTTGCCG
>NC_091575.1:16541417-16543917 GCF_042767895.1 Penaeus vannamei | reverse complement strand
GCAGACGAGTAATAAACTCGTGTTTGTATCTCTTCCCAAGAATCCTTCCAGACACTCCAATAAAATAAAATGAAAAATAGCCACAAAAACTCATTAAATCAGTTCACCAAAACTAGAGACGGAGACAACGAGAGAAAACTTTATTCGTAAAATAAGATGTCTATTTTGCTTTGTCACATATATCTGATTTCGGGCAGGAATAAATACACATCGTTTTTCTTCAGAACCTCGTAAAAAAAAAAAAAAAATACAAACCAGCTCCTCAGAAATGTCTTGCATTGTATAAACACATCCGATATCGATATGGAATAATGCGAGAGAAAATGCAATTAATCGTTTTTTGCAGAAAACGAACCGCACGAACCCACAGCCCGTCTGGGGGGGTTTCTTCCCGACCAGAAAGAACTATGAAATTATAATAAGGAATTCTGATAAAAGACTCTGATGCGATTACGCGCTGTGATCTTGCGGCCAGATTGCGTGGCTCCGTCGGGGTATTTCGGGTGCCGGGCGCGGACGTCATTGCATATGCAGGAAGCGTTATTGATAAACATGTTTGCGTTGAGGTGTGTGTGTGTGTGTGTGTGTGTGTGTGTGTGTGTGTGTGTGTGTGTGTGTGTGTGTGTGTGTGTGTGTGTGTGTGTGTGTGTGTGTGTGTGTGTGTGTGCGTGTGTGTGTGTGTGCGTGTGTGTGTGTATATGTGTGGGATGGGGTTATAGATATGCTTGGGGAGGGGATAAGTGTGTGTGTGTGTGTGTGTGTGTGTGTGTGTGTGTGTGTGTGTGTGTGTGTGTGTGTGTGTGTGTGTGTGTGTGTGTGTGTGTGTGTGTGTGTGTCCACGTATTCCACATAAAAAAAAAAAAAATCTATATTTCTGTGCTAACTACAAAGAGCTTTTTACGAATGCCGAAAAAAAGGAAACATGTTAAGAATGCCGTCATGACCCATAGTAAAGAATACGAACCAACTTTATATATAATTCACCATGATAATTTTTATATATTACACAACAACCACCCATTTGAACTTCCCGCCTTGTGAAAAAAGAAAGACAGCCCCCCAAAAAACAAAATACATATCGAATGCATTTCATATTCAACAGCATTATCACTCGCCTTTTGTATTTTCATTCACTCAATTTGCATACTTATCAAGCTGACGTGGCTTCACTCGTCATTTAAGCTTTAAAGGGATAAAGCAGCGGGAACACAAGGGAGGCCGGCGCTCAGGCTCTTTCCCTCCCGCCGGCCATCTCAAATATGTCAACTCCAGCCAATATGCCCGCGGCTCTGGCTGGGTTAAGGGGATGGCCCTCTCTCTCTTCCAATCGACCGCAATCACGCTTTCTCTCCCTATCTCTCCCTCTCTCTCTTTCATTCTCTCTCTCTCTCTCTCCCTCTCTCCCTCCCTCCCTCCCTCCCTCCCTGTCTCTGTCTCTGTCTCTGTCTCTCTTTTCTCACTTTGTGTAACTTTTTTTCTTTGTTTCACTCAATCACTGTCATCCGCTCTTTCTCTTCCTCTATCTCTTTTTTTCTCTCCAACTTTATCTATTTAGCTATCTTGAGCTCTCTTACATTTTCCTAAATTTCCTCTTCGTTTTTCCTTCCGGCTGTTTTCCTGTTCGTTTGTTTCTCAGTGTAACTTTGTCTGTTTATATTTATCTTGCTGCGAAAATCTATCCCTGGATCTCTGAATCTGTCTATCTATTGTCTATATATATTTATCAAATTTATCTCTACATCCCATTCTCTACTATTCCTCATCCCTTATCGTCTCTCTCTCTCTCTCTTTTTTTCTTATCAGTCTGTCTGCCCCCCCCCCTCTCTCTCTCTCTCTCTTTTCTCTCCCTCCATCTCTCCCTCTCTGCTTGCTCTCTCTCTCTCTCTCTCTTGTTTCCCTCCCTCCATCCCTCTCTTCTCTCTCTCTCTCTCCCTCATCCATCCTCCCTCTCTCCCTCATCCATCCTCCTTCTCTCGCTCATCCCCCCTCTCTCTCTCACCCATCCTTCCTCTCATCCACAGACATCCAAAATAATTCCGGCCCCACCATCGCGGGCTCCCTGTCTCCCTTCCGCCGCGTCACCCTGCCTCATTAACACGGGGGAAAAGATACCAGTCAAGCCAAGCGTTACCTGCCCGACGTTAAACTGAGTCAAGGTATTTGATTTATTACGTTTGGGAGTCTGTGGCATAATGAGGGGTGAGACGGCGAGCGGGGAACTCTTTTTGCTCTTCTTCTCGCCCCTCTTCTACCTTTTATCTGACCCCCCCTTCCCTAAGCACCCCTCACGCCCCCCCCCCTGGCCCACACTCTTCTGTCTCATACCTTTCCTTTCTCTCTCTCCACCCTTCCTTTCACCCCCTCCTCTTACCCCTCATCCGTTTTCCGTCTTCCTCCTACTCTTCCTTCTTCCCCCCTCTCCCCGCCTCCCCCTTCATCCCCTGCCATACCCTCTCATAACCTCATGCGTCATAAATGCCACACTCCACTTAAGCTTTCT
>NC_091575.1:16511417-16513917 GCF_042767895.1 Penaeus vannamei | reverse complement strand
ACTCCAGGCAAAATTATTAGACCTTTGTAAGAAAAAGTTCATTCCTGATCTGGCTCCATTCGCATTCTGTTCCTCATACTCTTGTCAATAGGCCTATACGCTCGTGTCTCCATTTTCGCAAACCTCACATAACTTGAAACCTTACCGCCTGCCTTCCTTAACTAAACCTATGAAACATACAAACCAGTTCCTATCTGCGATACCAGTACGGAAAACGATCCCCCAAATTTGCTTGTGGCAAGTAGGCCTACGCGGTATATCCCTCTCCCTCCCGCGGGATGATCGCGCTCAGGCTCGCCTCCCGAGCTCGCTTCTCACTCAGCCTACAACAGCCGATGGAAGAGGCGATCCAATCTACACTTATGGCCCTTGATTGAGGCTCTGCACTCCACCGGATAGTCCTTGGCGTCACGGCCCCCTGCGCACACAACCCCGTGACGGCATCTACGGGAGGGCGAGGGGGAGAGCAGAAAGACCTTAATTATCTCTTGCATTTCTGCGGAACTGGAGATTTGGTTTGTGGGAAATGGCCGAGGGGATCTTTGGCTTCTGGCTACATGACGTAGTGCTTTCCATTAGATGCTTAAAGGGGAATAACGTATTCTGAATCAAGATCCACAGAGTACTGAAAAGCGCCGGAGAACACGTAAAATTCGTTTCTCATCTCTATTTCTTTCTCTGTTTTATTCCACATGAGTAAACACATAATTATTCAATATAAAGTTTATCCCTAAAAGTATTATCTATAATAACTATTCAAGATTGTTAGCACCGAATTTTCTTTAATTTCGGGAAATATCTTGTGCGAACTACAACAATCGTAACTCTGGATTCCAAAATACAAAGCTACACAATTATTCTGAATCAATATTTTCCCAATAAAAATAGCAACAGAGAGCAATTATTCAAAGAGACGTGGGGGAAAGGGATAAGGAAATCCCGACAGGAGACCGGGGGATAGAAGTAGCAATAATTTACATACTGAAAGAAAAACGTCACTCACGAGTCCCCGGCGAACAAAGGCGAAGGGCACACTCGAAGCCAATCTAATTTTCTTTTTGGTGTAGCCATACTTGAAGAAATATTAAAGAGATCCAGACTGCAGAGGGGAAAAAATGTTGCGTAAATCAATACTGGAAGCTCTGTGTCGTTTGATATATTCCGAAGGGAATCTATTTATGTAACTACAGCATAATGCATGCTTACAAATATAAAGAGTTTAAACGCATTTACTCCCGAGTGTTAGACTTAAGCAATTGCCATTACTTGCATTCCGCTGTACTTTATTTGCAAACTTTCAACATATAATGCTTAACAGTTTTAACAGTTTAAGTGGCGAGGAAGAACGCCATAGGTCTTACTAACATCACTCTACAAAATTATCGGCTAGAGGCGCTAAGGAATCCCACGTTGGGAGTAACTTTTGCGCATTATGTGTCGCTTTTGTTATATAAGGGCCAGATCGTGTTACGCGGGCGAGATCAAGGTATTCCGGTACCGGGAAAAGCCATTAAACAATTACCATAATTTCTCCGCTTAAGGTAAGCTGAAACTCCAAACTAGCACCTTGGGAATAAAACTCCTGACTAACAATACTTGAGTAAACTACATCATTATCCTAACAATCCAACCTCGTGCCCACATAACACAGCTTGCTTTAACTTCTGCAGGAGAAAGTCCAGCCAAACATTTGCTGGCAAGAGAAACTTGCTACACGAAACCCTTTGCCGCTGAGAAACTCCCTTCCAGAGTAAAGCACAGAATCGGTTATGGGTTCCCTCAATACACCCACACGGACGCCGCTTGCCCCCACCGCCTTTGCCTCTGCCACCGCCAGCCGCCGCCTGCCACCAGCGCATCTTTACCACCGTTCGCGAAGCAACAACCATTACAGCATGATACTTGAGATGGCCTGCACGAATAACCTCCAGGTACAATCAGACGGTAAATTCTCTTCCGGCACGACTCTGACACAGACAGCACTTAGGTCCTCCACGGAAGTGGGCGGAAGCGTCGCCAGCCGTTACAGCCTCATGCTCTGCACGTACACTGTGCGACGCTACTGGCGGGAATTCTAGCCGATAAAGACAAAATCCTATTATGAAAAGAGGAAAGTTTGACACTTATGACGCTTTGTTCTCCCACCTACTAAACTATTTTACGTTGGGATTGAATTTCAATGTCGGGCACACCATCAAAGACAGGGAAGGAGCGAAGATAAACATTACTCTACATAATAAAATGCAAAGCCGGAATAATACGTTTCAAAACACTTTCCCGCTTACAGATGCAAGAAATAACTAGTGGTATGGGCCTAATTAGGGTTATTTTGGAGAGGCAGTAGCGAGGAGGGGTTACTGCATACATTTCCAATGTCGTATCTTGTGCCAATGAAATGAAGTGAGCAACTTTTGAATTCCTCATCCTAAGACTATTTTTACTGATCTACTCGAATGAATAATTTCTTTCGTCATACAGTTTTGTGATTTCATAGTGCAGA
>NC_091575.1:16493917-16503917 GCF_042767895.1 Penaeus vannamei | reverse complement strand
TCTCGCCATGTCTTCTCTCGTCTTGCCTTGTCTCGTCTAGTCTTGCCTCGTCTTGCCTTGTCTCGTCTCGCCATGTCTTGTCTCGTCTTGTCCTGTCTCGTCTTGCCTTGTCTCGTCTAGTCTTGCCTCGTCTCGCCATGTCTTCTCTCGTCTCGCCATGTCTTCTCTCGTCTCGCCTCGCCTTGTCTCGTCTTCCCTTATCTCATCTTGCCTTGTCTCGTCTTCCCTTGTCTCGTCTAGTCTTGCCTTGTCTTGCCTCGCCTTGTCTTTTCTCGTCTTATCTCGGCTCGTCTCGTTTGTCTTGTATTGCCTTGTCTCATCCTGTCTTGTCTTGCCTTGCCTCTTGTTTCGCCTTGTTTGCTCTTGTCTTGTCTATTCTCGCCTCGGATCGTCTTTTTATGTTTTGTCTCGCCTCATCTCTCCTGTTATTTCTTGCCTCGCCTCGTCTTGCGTTTTATCTCTTCTCGCATCGTCTCGTCTGCTCTTGCTTTGTCCCGTCACGTCCCGCCTTGCCTCGTATTGTTTTGTCTCACCTCGTCTCGTCTTGTATCGCTTTGCCTCGTCTTGTCTGACCTCGTTTCGTCTCATCTCGCATTGCTTTGTGTTGTCTTGTCTTCTCTCTCTCTCTCTATTGGAAAATAGAATAAATGGGTGGGCTACTGACGTGAATAAAAGAAATAAGTGATGTAATAGTTTCACATTGTAGAAGAGCAATGTGATTCAGCAAGTGAAAGGGATTATCTTGCAATATATATTAAAAAAAAAAAAAACATCCCGAGGGAAGAATTTTTTGACAAAGGAATTGAACCACGTTTTCCTTTATTCATGCTAACTGGAAGAACAGTCTATAATCCAAACACCAAAGCCTCATCGTATCACCACAAAATATCTGATTACAAGAAACACGAAAGGATGGAATTCCCTTTGATGTCAGGTTTTCATCATTTATCCAGTGTTTCGAGAGGGATTTCTTGCAACAACGAACAGTCAATCAATTCTAATGATTTCACACTTAAAGGATTTATGTAAATTTTTGTTGAGCACTCTCTTTGTGCGTAGATATTGTCTGGCAAGCTCTGCCATCGACATGTTTGCACAATGAAAACAATCTTCCGAATTTCATTATTTCCTTTGTCATATGTTACCATTTTCTTTGTGCTCTCCCTCCCACCCTGTTCGCTAGCAATGTTAATAAACCAATCCCCCGTGTTATTCGTAAGACCTTTTTAAAACATTGTGTAAAAACCCTGCGTAGTCACTCCCTTTGTAGGCCTTCCCCTCCCATCCCCTCGGCTTGCCCCATGTTCCGGTAATTCCCCGAGATCTGAAAAGCCGATAAAGATGCATGGATCTTATCGTCTTACGCCATCATATATGGGGAAAGAAAAACACGGCCGCCACGACATTTTAATGGAAAATAAACAAAGTTCCCTCTTTAACCGCGACTCGGCCATTTGTCTCCGGGTACGTCATCCGGTCCCTCCCTCCCCTATTCCCTCCTTTCTTTCCTTCCCGCCCTCCCTCTCTTCTCCCTCTTCCTCCCTTCCTTCTCTATCCCCTGTATCTCAGGGCAGCCCTCAGGGTACCTCAAATTTCCATTTTGCGGAATCCTGGTTCGTCTTTTTGGTTCCGCCACAAATTCCTACCATTCATTCTCCAGCGCGAGGGGAGAGGAAGGACGGTTAGATTCTATAAAAACACATGGTTTTTTCCTCGTCTCAGTGTTTTCATTACTGGCTCTGATTTCAAAATTGGAATTCAAGGTTGGACTCCCAACCTGGTTTTCAGATGTAAATGAAGGCGAGGATGCCTGGAACTGTGTGCACTGTAAACAAACTCGTGTCTCGGCGGTGAATTATGTAAATGATTTGTGGTATGTAGAGTAGCCGTACTATTAACATAGGGAGAGGATTATCTGGCGCCGGGAGGGAGATGAGCGTTCTACGGCACACGATGATGACACGAAACCACATGAAAATTTGGCCGTGTGAGTATAATTTGTAGGCAAGTGTTGTAGCCTGACTTCTACTTGAGCCGAACGACTTACTGGAATGCAAATATGTTCGTGATACCAAATCGTACTTCTCGATGTAACTTTGGGAGTGTTAAATAGGTTAGGACTACTGCAGACGCAGAATGAAAAGAGATCTGCAAGTCAGAGAAGGTACACAATAATGGTAAGATAAAATTATTCACATAAGAGACTGAAGACCATGAATTTTCATCTCTGCTGTCTAGTTATTACAAAGAGGCATATAAAATACCATCACCTCACCACGGACAAACGTCTCGATTTCGCGAATGAAATGCAGTGAATTAAGTTCAATTTTGCTTTCTATAGGTTGACAATAAACAGACTGGATAAATAATACAGCATCGTACATACACGATGTAAATGTGTTATACCTAGAGAGTATAAATTAATCATAACAAAGTTGTGAGCCGAAAGCAAGATTTCATTTCCTTAATTGTCATTATCAAAGGATCAAATTGCTAATTTTCTAAATCTAATGATAATAGTCTTGATAGTGACGGTGTTACTGCTACGATGAGAATTATAGTTACAAGATGGTGTTGATTATGATGACAAACGCTGAGTTTAGCCGTTACGACACAGGCTGTTCTCTTTATCACATTTCGTTAGACCCTGACCGTTCAGTATTTTAAACTGTACCTGATTGCCCTGTGATATTATCAGTGGTACCAACAACAGGATCACTAGTGTCAGCAAAGGTGGTAATAATGTAGTGTTGGAGATTTGTTATGCTTGCTCAACCGATTTTCAATCCCTTCATTTTCCTTACCATCAGTCTCATTACTTTCCGTGGGGAAAGACAAAAATGGGTAATTTTCTATATTACCTTCGCCACACCGATATCGACGATTTTGGTATCGTTGGATTCCTCTCACTCTGTACAATTCAAATATGTAGGTTTTATTGCGCGGAAACCCCCGTTAGCGGCAAACTTGGGCACTATATCGGGGGCGACGATGTCGGAGCAGCGGACGTAATATAGTAATTTTGACGATTTTGGTATCGTTGGATTCCTCTCACTCTGTACAATCCAAATATGTAGGTTTTATTGCGCAAAAACCCCTTGTTAGCGGCAAACTTGGGCACTATATCGGGGGCGACGATGTCGGAGCTGCGGCCGGAGCGGCGGACGTAATATAGAAAATTACCCTAATAATATAACCCACAGTGAAAATATCCATGGTTATTCACATGACTTTCCATTGCAGGGGGCTGCGCCCCCTGCGATCCCCCCTAGGGGGGGGTGCCGCCTCCCAACCCCCACCGAGGAAACAAAATCTCCACCACGTATTCACGGCAGGATAGAGCGCACACGAACTAGACGCGGAGCCGATAACCTACAATAACCTAGGATTATTAACGTACTAACCTGATTGATAAATGCCGCCGATAGTAGAGAGGGTGCTCCCGGAGTAGGAGTAGGAGCACTTTTCACACACTGTCATCGCGGCGGCCATGGCGAAGTACTGAATGCGACGGTTATTTCGGTTAGGATTTCGAAAATCGTGGTTCCAGGGGACGGGAAACTCGACCATGAGGCCATCAGCGTAACATCGAGAGGCGCAAAACCCGCCGACGAGGGCGCTCTTCTGTTCATGGTATACTCTGTTCATCCTGATTATACTACAATCGTGTGTGTATACAATGCTGACTATGCCAAGGTTAGTATGCTAATTCAGTGGGAATGTTACGAGGTAAATACGTCCGCCGATCCGAGATCGACGAGAATTGTGTAACGCTCTAGCCTGCCGGGAATACCTGATGGAGGTTTTGTTTCCTCGGCGGGGGTTAGGGGGCGGCAGCCCCCCCCAGGGGCGATCGTAGGGGGCGCAGCCCCCTGCAGTGGAAAGTCATATGAATAACCATGGTTATTTTCAGTTATATTAATAATGTTATTTAACCTCGATTTTCTCTATAACCTTCCATGCCCTCCCTTGCAATCGGGGCCAAGTTTCTCGCTAACGGGGGGTTTCGGCGCAATAAAACCTACATATTTGGAATATGGACAGTGAGAGGAATCCAACGATACCAAAATCGTCGATATCGGTGTGGCGAAGGAAATATAGAAAATTACCCAAAAATGGTACTGCAGTAGATCCAGTATACTATGTTCTAAAGAATCTTACCTTATCCCGGAAAAAATGGGAGGTGAGCTGATTTTTCTTTGTGTTCCCTGGTGGTTGTCTGGCGTCCGTCACGAAGGCGTTGCACATCAGACTGCATATTTACTTTAAAAGTATATGGCTAGAGCTGAGATACACATACTCTTTTCTGTAAAATCTTACTCTTTGGTATCATATGACGAAACTGATCAACAATCGGAATTGACAAGACGAGTAGTTTCGACATTTGCTCACACTTGGTCACCGCAAAGCAACTAAGTTTCGGGAAAAGCGCGGGAAGCAGCTGTGACGTCATTGCGGCTTCCCTGTTTTTCTTTCTTTTGCTTTCTGAGATCCATATTTACCTAAGCGACCAAGTACAATCTTAGGGAGAATGCTATCAAAACCACTTACTAAATTAAATTCATTTGCAAATATTATCAAATGACACCAAAGGAAAACTTTGCCGGAATAAAAATGGGATTTGCCGTTACCTTTACTGTTTTTTCAGAACGAAGATTTAGTCTATGTAATTTCCTATACACGTAATTAGCAGTCCATTGTTACTGCGATCTGGCAAGACACCGCCCAGATCTTTTAATTAATATCGGATGGTAGACGGTAATGTGTTTCAGTTTTGATAAAGAACAGCGTGACTCCTTATATCCAGTTCGTGCAATCGTAATCCGATGCAGCACTGAACGGCATAATTTCAATATGTCGTATCATATACGTTGAAAATTGTATCAGAAACAGGAATAATAATTTGTTCAAGAAAAAGAAACTGTAACATCGTGGCTCTAGATGCTATAATTAATTATAATCTCGGTTTATCCAATCCTGATTTTATCCAACAGAACTCGCCGATTGTTATTTCTTTATCTACTTGCTATACTTATTCCTTATTTTTCTGCATCAATTTAAATGTGAATTTTAAATGTATTATGAAAGTTTATCATGCCTACTTTATGTGAATTAAGATGTGTTAGCAATTTTATTACCTTCATTTGATATAATCAACTAGCAACAGTATTTGGCTTTTTTTGTTACAGCATCGAGTTTTTACCGATTGTAAAATATGAATACTGGTTAATTACAAACAACGTTTTGTAGTAGGACATTCGGATTATATCAAGTTTTAACTCATGCAAAATATAGTAATGATTTGCGAAAATAATATTGCATCTAAAATGTAAATTTCATTAACGACTTTACATATGTGTTTAACTGCGGGTGTGTATGTTATGCTATGTATTCATAGCATAACATACACACACGCATACATAACATACAATTACTTACTAAAGTAGCGGTTGTGTCAATTATGTTTATATGTCATTTTTTTTCGTTTTTTGTGTCATTTAATCTATCCAGAATGTCATTGAACAAAAAGTTCATATGGATTCTTTAGCTTAAATGCATAATGCTGTATGCTATATCTTGTTGAATATTGTTATTAGATTTCCTATAATGTCTTTACATTATTTTATATAAACGTTTTACTCTATACAAAGATACAGATTTGCTTCTTTTAAACAATATCAGGCCATCGGAATCATGTTTTCTCGCTAACCAGAGGAGCATTTAAAATACAGCGGGAAAATGAAATACAATTCACAGTCGATTTCTAAGCAACCTCTCATATTAATTGTACCATAATGATATAACCCCCAAGCTTCAGCATCATCCCCAGCTGCTACAAGGAACTATCCTGCTAGAAGTAACAGGGCAACCATGACCCGCATCTTGAGCGGATTATTCAGTGTTCCAGACCCTAATGGCCACGCCGGGAATCCCAGGCGAAGAACTGTTACTATTCCAATTTATGGATTAATTGCCCATAACTACAGCTGTAACTCTTTAAGAGAAGGATGAGTTTGAAGCAGTTATGACGAAGTTGGGTGGCAGGACTGAACGCGACTAGCATAGACTTGGATTGGGAAAACAAACTTTGAGAGCCAAGCAAGAGAGGAACTTGGGCGTGCACACGATAGGACTTCGTCACAGGATCTCTCGCTCGAATAACCCTGGCATTGATCTCGCTTCGACGATGATCCATAATAATCTGTTTTGTACGTGGCGGCAAGTGTTTCGTCGATGTCGAATCATTAAATGGTGTGCTTTGTCATATAACTTTAATACTCAGCATGTGGTATATATCAAGTCAAGTGCTGCGACGCGAAATGGATTAAAAAGTAGATGCATGTACATATCACACACACAAATGCATGAATATAAATGTGTATTCGTAAATATGCATAGGTCTATGAATATATATATGTGTATGTGTGTACACATACATACATACACACACAAACACACACACACTCAGACACACACACACACACACACACACACACACACACACACACACACACACACACACACACATACATATATATATATATATATATATATATATATATATATATATATATATATATACACTTATACATACATACATGTATAGATACACACATACATATATGCATATACATATATATATATATATATATATATATATATATATATATATATATATATATACATATATATATATATATATATATATATATATATATATATATATATATAAACATATATTCATATACATACACACACACATGCATATATATACACACACACAAGGGGCGCTCATTAAAGATTTCCACTGACCCACTTTGGCTTATCCTAGGAAGTTGAAATTTCATGTGTTTATTTCCAGTCCTTAACTTGTACCCTGTCTTCTGTTACAGAGGCGAAGTCCACCGTCTGCACTCTGGATGATGCATTTGAAGCCTCATCATCTTGAAAACGTTTGCCTTTCCAAAATAACTTCATGGACAGAAAGAGTTGAAAGTCAGATGGTGCAAGGTCAGGAGAGCAAGGATGATGAGGAAGAATGTCTGAACCATTGGACCGTGCTTCCTTCAGGGGTGTTGTCTTGTAGGAGGGAAACACCTTTGGACACCATTCCTTGCCTCTTGGTTTTGATAGCCTCCCATAATTTCTGTAGCAGTGTAGCATAGTAAGCTCCTATAATTGTACTACCTCTTGCTTCGAAATCAATCATCAATATTCTATGCTGGTCCCAAAATACTGTGAACATGATCTTGTCTACCAAAGGTGTGACACATACTTTTTTAGTGGTGATGAGTTAAAGTGCTTCCATTGTTTTGAATGAGCTGTAGTTTCTGGATCATAGTAGTGGACCCAAGTTTCATCCTTCATAATCAGTCTGTCAGAAAAGTTCTGGTTTTCATGGCATATGACTAAAAAAAAAAAAGCCTTGGAACAAGAGATTCGTTCCTACTTCTGGAAAGGTGTGAGTAGTCTGGGAAGCCATCAAGCAGACAACCCATCGAGCACGTACAGATGATCATGATTGATTTTGTACACAGGCCCAACACTAATCTTAACATCTCAAACAGTAATACATTGATCTTCCAAAATGGCATTCCTCACTTAATAGACGGAGTCCTGGGGTCGCCCTGGGATTGGAGCCGTTTCCACAAATCTCTAGCCACATCTGAACTGGTGATGCCAATGTTTAACTACGTCATATGATGGGGCATCCTCCCCGTAAGTTTTCATTTCATTGAAGGTCCTCCGTGTTGCGCAGCCATTCAAGTATAAAAACCTGATCACTGATCGATAATCCATTGGTTCACACCTTAGCGCACCTTCACAACACATTGCATATAGAGATTTGTATCTTTATGCATGTGAAATTTCAGCCTCCTATGCTAAGCGGAAATGGGCCAGGAAAAATCTTTAATGCGTGCCCCCTTTCTATATATGCATATATGCATATACCATACATGTATATGTATACGTCCATGTATATGTGTATATAAGTATATGTATATATATATATACATATACATATATATATATATATATATATATATATATATATATATATATATATACATATATATATACATATATATATATATATATATATATATATATATATATATATATATATATATATATGTATATGTATATATATATATATATATATATATATATATATATATATATATATATATATATATATACATCGGTTTCATTCCCCCTGACCTGTTGATGGGCGTGGTCATCCCTCTCTGGAAGGGGAAAGAGGATCGTTGGGATTGTAGCACCTACCGTGGCATCACATTACTCAGTCTACCAGGCATGGTTCTCGCCCACATTCTTCTGATCCGCAACCACTAAGGAACCAAAGTCTGAAGCAATCTGGATTCAATCCTGGAAAGTCCACAATAGACCGTTCCTAGCACTTCGAGTCCTTATATATATATATATATATATATATATATATATATATATATATATATATATATATATATATATATATATATATATATATATATATATATATATATATATATATATATATATATTTGTGTGTGTGTGTGTATACACATATATCTACATATATACACATATAAATGCTATTAGATCATGAAAATCGCTATTCTGTGCTATTCCTTGTGACATATTTGATAATTATATAACGATGATGCTGTTGCTAACGTGTTGGGAAAACCTATTTACGCCAGTGTAAAATTATTTATCAAACATCTACTTCATTTTATAAAAAAAGCAGGTCATAGATGCATGAATCACCATAACGTGCACTATGTCACTCCATATCCGATTTGCAAATACCATCCAAGAAGAACAAAAATAGTAATAACAATCATTCAAAAGCAAGGAACTAAAAAGAAATTATGGAATCAAAACACACTTGTGTTAAGAAATACCCATTTTCTTTTTGTTGGTTATCTTATTTACAGATTTTATTCATTTACAAATTTCATCCGGTGTGGAGACATGTCTGACTCAAATAAGAATCTGTTCCTCTTCCTATGTTTATTTAAAAATACATGTTTTGGTTCATTAATACTTTACAACCAAAAGTGTCTCCATTTATACTCTCTATCATACACTAACTTCAAATAAGATTGTGAAAATATGTCCAGAATTGTGATCCATGAAAAATAAAATCTAATTTTATATTGGCGTTTTTAATTGTGAAGTTCAAAACTGTATTTTATTTTTTCTTTCATTAGATTACTTAATACGTATAATAATACATGCAACCCCGTAGACAGGCGCAACTGTACATAGACTCACATCCTGACTCACACTCACATTTTTGAATAAACACACCCAAATCAAGAACACACATTCAGGAGAACAAACAAACACGTACTCGCTTGAACAAACACACAAGAACAAGCACATCTACCCCCTTCAACAGAAAAACACATCTATTTACATAACCTAACAAACTCACTACTCACATAAACACATGTAATCATATAAACAAATACTTGTAAATAAATAAACAAACACGCATAATAGGTCACGAAAACCAACAAACACGCACACTGCTTCAAGAAAATAAATACACACGAGGTGGCGGAAACAAATAAACAAATTATGTCACGAAAGCAAAAACACATACATTAGGGCAAGAAAACAAAAACAAGAACACACACTAAGTCACGTAAACAAACACACAAGGTCACAAATTAAACAAGCACACTAGGTAATAAGAACAATCCCACACACATTAGGCCATAAACACAAACAAATACATGTATACTAAGTCAGGAAAACAAACAAGCACACAGTAGGTCAAGAAATCAAACAAACACACATTAGTTCAAGAAAACAAACACAAACACGCACACTACATCACAAAAACCAACCGACACACATACACACAAGGTCACGAACACACACAGGCGCTCTCTAGGTCACGGATCGCGGCTTGGCTGGGCAGCGCAGCGTGTGGCGGGTCAAGTTGCCTCTCTGGGTGGAGCAATACGCGCAGTAAGGACACTTG
>NC_091575.1:16473917-16481417 GCF_042767895.1 Penaeus vannamei | reverse complement strand
AAGAAAGGCAAGACCGTTCTATAGTTCAACCAATTATCTTGCTCGACATCGACACTGGTCACTTCTCCTGCAGTTTGCAAAACAGTCCTAGGAGCAAGCAGAATTATATGAATCGTGTACACAATGAGCGCACACACACCTTCAGACACTCATAACTAACAGTGATGCTTTGCCATGTGTTTTTTCAAGTTGCCCGTTTGAGCTGCACGGAAATCACATAGACTGCAAGCATACGGTTTTTCTCCCGTGTGTGTTCGCATGTGGGTCTTCAAGTGCGTTTTTTGGGCAGCTCTATAGGAACAAAACGGGCAGGAAAAGGGCTTCTCTCCGGTATGTGATCGCATGTGATACTGCATATGGTTTCCGTTCGGAGTTGAGTACGGACAAATTGGGCAACGATGGATCTTGAAAGAGGAAGTCTGGCTATCTCCTGTGTCTGCGTGACTCTCTTCATTGCCAGGGATGCCCACACTGCTCAGGGGAGCTCCCATGATGTGACTCCCTCGGGAGCGGTCAGTCTCCACACCCAACAGAACCTGTAGAGGATGCCCAGCTTGTATCTTAGTAGTTCTTTGGTAAAGTATTCATTACTATCCTTTAAAACATCTACTTTTGAATATGGATATTTTCAAATTAAACACGAAACACCAATGCACATAATTTTATTCTTACATACATACATACCCCCAAACATATATACATATATGTAAATATACTAGGATATATATTACACACACACGTATACATATATACACACATCACCTTATACTTTTTACTGTTACTGATAGTTTCTCCTTATCAGATATCTCATAATTCTTCAACGTGCTACTGGCCGATATTCGCAATTCTATGTCATGCAGTTATATCCCTTCCATACTTCGACTTTACTATAATCTTACCTGATTTTTTTCTTGTCTACTATTTTTATGTGCCTTATACATTCACGTCTATACAAAACCACGGGCGGGATCTACAATAATAATACATATCAACGATAGTCCATCTTACTCATCTATAAAATCGACACAGTTTCTTCCGTCTACAATATCTTCTACCAGATGCACACGCCTTACGTCCATGAATCAATATCTATTAGCCTCCTCTCCCTATAAACTCCTAAAATATGATATAATGCCCTCGTAAAAACTTTTGGCAACATCCAGGTGTTCACTAACTTCATTTATATTCATTGACTTACACGAGACATTTAAATCTCCCGAGTTATAACTTTCCTCTTCAAACGTACAAGAAACATGCCTCATATTTTCTCCGGTGATATTTGGTCAGTACACTTTTTTCTTTATTTTCAAATTGTTACGAAGATCATATATTTGTTTCTTTTTTGGTGTTTCTTTCGTATGCATTGTATATAATGCATTCAGAAGAACTTATTATTATTATTTTTTTTTTTATAAAGACTAATAACATGAATCTCTCTTTCTCTGACACACACGAACGCGTACGCACACGCACACACACGCACAGGCACTCGAAATTTCACAATAAAACGAGACGAACACGTGAATCATCCGTAAATCGAGTAAAATAAAAATGAGGTATTAATAATAACACAGAACATGTACATGGCCAAATTCAATTGAATTCAATAATAAGGTTCGATTGCTTATATGAAACTCATAGAACGCACTGAAATTTATTATTTTTTACAGTTGATTAAACAAACAATTATATGTAAGTTACAGTTAACAATTATGACTACGATTTTGATGTTTAGGCGTAGGAAAAGGTGAGGCAGGGACCGCCCCCCACTCTAGAATGTCCCCTCCCCATTCCTCAACTTTCGAGGACATTTCCTGTAAATGAACAAACAGTGCAGTTCCTTAGTTACCCAGTTGTTAAGAACATTGGCCCCCTGCAACGTGTTCAAAATGAAATAACCATTATGTCAAGTATTATCAAAATAAAAGTCCCTATTTTAGTGCAGAAATTATTGAGTTTATCTATAAAACTGCAAAAATCCTGGAGCTCCTGGGGGCATTCGCCCCCTGGTCCTTCACTGGGACGCTGCCCCTGGACCCCGCCAGGGGCCAGCAGCCCCTAGGACCCCCGGCTATTTTGGGGGGAACCTACTTTGCCCCCCCCTTCATTTTGAGATACCTTCCTACGCCTATGTGATGGTGATATATATGATATTTTGAAATATGGAATATACTGTAAGTACAATATATTCTACGTCTAAAGAATTATCCTGTTATATTCAAGTAAGTGATCAAAGTTCTGATTGTGGATATTAGATTTGAAATATACATTTTCTCCACATATAATCTTTATACTGTCTAAAAAGTGTTGTGTTTATCATCCACAGGAAGAACTTAAACATGCAAATATACATATATCTATATATATTATACCCATACAATGTAGTTTGCCTGGTAATATGATGTCTACTCATTAGTATCAACAAAATGATCTATATTCATTGTCTTTGGCAATAATCTACTCTACTCCAACCCAATTTACAAAGTGCTTTGATTCCAAAAGATATTAGTTCCTTACAATTCATATGGCAAAAGCAATTGAGTGATATTAGTAATTAAAAATGTGACTGATGAACTTCTACATTTTTTAAGCACCCTATTACTTAGCTTTGCTATTTTTCTGTGTAGCTGTGTAAATTACAGGGAAATGCTAAGAGAAAATTTACATGGCATATTCTCATCATTCACAGGAAAATTAGCTCTTTACATTATGGGGGGATTTTAAAACTTTACTCTTCAAATTTATGTCACTAGATACCATATGATGCTTTTTCAAATGATTTATCACATGAATTTTTTGAACAGCTCGAAAAGTACACTGATCACACGCAAAAGGTTTTTCACCAGTGTGCAATCGAATATGTGTCTTGAGATTTGTTTTCTGAGCAGATCTAAATGGACAATATGGACAGCCATATGGTTTCTCGCCAGTGTGTGATCTGATGTGATGTTTCATTGCCGTAAGTTTACGAGTAGAGTGTGGACAATGAGGGCACTTGTAGGTGTTGGTGTCCTTGATGATAGGTGCCATTCCTGGAGCTCCTGTCCTGGACATCAACTCGTTGCCACTGAACACCACCTGTAGAGGATATCCAGCCTTACTTAAAATTGTAAAGGCAGGTTAAGTAATTCACAAAAGAGTTTAACAACTAAACATGAAGCAACCATACTCTTCCTAAATGGTTAGTCTGATCCTGTTTTATTAGATGTAAATACATGTGTTAGTATGTAGAAATGTGTTCCAAAAATTGAAATATGCAGAAATTCATTATATATTTGGTAACTTCAATAATATGTGAAACAGACTGTAATTCCTGCATTAAGATTATTAAATTTGTACATACTAAATTTACAAAGAAGTAATGAATAATACATTATGTTCACTGTCTTAAACTAAATCAACATATTATGAATCATCAGGCTATGTCTAGTGTAAATCACGCTCTACTTATAAACAAGCTTTCTATGCATATTAGTTTCATAACTGTATGTATCATGTGCAGTTTCAAGTTTGGTTGATCAATCTTGTTTTACACTCAGGTGTTCTCATTTCTCGTTTAGCTATATTTCAGTTAAATGACTTAACAGATGCCTATGAATGCACACCCATGGGCATGCACCCCCCACTCGACACACACCTATACTTTGTATAAGTATGTAAAGCCTAGAAATAACAGTTTGTAGATGCAGTCTTTCAAAATATGCTTTTCTTTTCTTTTAACTCTTCACCCATCTGCCTACTTTCTTTAAAGAAGTACACCATACACAGATTAGTAAAATGCAATTGCAGGAGATGAAGAAAATTATCTTACTTCCAGAGATTTGTCTAGCACATAATGTATAGTATATAGTGATTTACAATTCATCTAGAAAGATAAGGGCAATCAAAAAAATATATACAATAAATCTGAAACATTTTATTTTATTCCACAGTGGTGTATACGAAAGTAGATGTTCTTATTGATAGCATTTAATAAAGTGTAATTAATAGTAACATAAACTAGTACAAATATGGTAAACAATAAAATGCTGTTCCTAGGAACTTAAAAGATCATATAACTTGATTTACATTTATGTTTTTTTTTACAACGTTAGGAATGTAAATATGAATGCACTGACTAGAAAAAAAATATATTAACAAAATTAATCACTTGATAAAAAGTGATTGTGATTGGATTTAAAAAAATATATACTTGTACTGTAATTAAACTGTCTAATTCCAAGGAAAAAGACCTTCACATGTTTCAAAATCATATATATTTTTAAGTGTGTTGACACTGAAGGAGAATACAAATTAAAAAAATATATGATAATTTTTAATTACTGTACAGTGATTTTTGGTTCTTACTTGGAGTCATAACAATTTCATCAGTCTATAAATCATCCCCTAATAAGTCTTTACATTTTATTAAAAAGAAAAAAATAATAATAACAATGTCACATATGTACATGGCTTATGCCTTATTTATATTCAAATAATAAAATTCCTAAATACTGGTAGTCTACATTTCAATATACATATGAATGCAAGAAAAGAAATAATTACAACAGCAGAACTATCTCTTTTTCATAGATCTGTTTATTCATTATCTACTTCATTAATTCTTATTAAAAAGAAATTTCACTAATTCTTATTAAAAGGAAGTTTCTTTGCAAAATATATAAAACAGAAAAATATCACTGACTGTAACTTCCTACTTCATTCCCGCTGTTGTAATGACTTCTCATATGCGAAGAAAGGTGAACTTTCTGAATAGCTCGATAGGGGCAATATGGGCATGCAAATGGTTTTTCACCAGTGTGGGTGAGAAGATGTCTCTTTAAATTATCTTTTATTGTTGTCTGGTAACTACAATGAGAACATGAGAATGGTTTCTCTCCGGTATGAATTCTCGCATGTCTTATAAGATTAGACTTGACTATAGTAGAGTAGGCACAGAAGGAGCAGTGGTGCATCTTGCTAGTCATGGTGTAGGTCCTGTCAACCTCCTGAGGTCCTCTCCGTCCTGGCCCTGGATATCCACCCATCTCCGGTTCTACCTGTTGAGGACGCCCATCTTATAGTCTTGCAATCAACTCAATACTTTGCTGATTCAGGAGAAGTATTTCTAAAGATACCAGTGTTTTCTACAGTGAGGTATATCATATTTGATGCTACTATATTTGTATAGAAGCAATCATACTATTATTGAAACTATACAAAACATTTCTCCAGAAAATTAAATTACATGCAGCTTTAAATTTTTTTCTTTTATGCCATATCATATACTTTCATAGTATTTTGATATCTTTCAAAAGGGAAGTTTTCAGTATAATTTGAATCACAGTTTATTATACAATATTCAAAAATTTAAAGTTAAAAATTCTTATCCAGTTTAACATCACAAGAAAAAAGCTATGTCTCTCTTTTTTTCTTTCTTTTCTCTTCGTTTTCAGTAAAGACATATGAAACAATATTTGTTGATAATGATGACTTTTTCTTACACAAGTATTTTTCTTTTACTGTTTCTCCAGTAGAAAACACATCCCCAGGATTTTACATAAAAATAAGTGTGTGTGTATGTGGGGGGGGGGGGGGGGCCTGTATGCATGTGTGTTGTGTGTATATATGTATGTGTATATCTATATATGCCTGTGCATGGATGTGGATATGGATGCAGTTGTGGATTATAAGCTACACAATAAATTCTTTAATTCTTTGTTCCAATATATGATGAATACACATACAAACTATATACACTGACTAAATGTAATTATTACAAACAAGATTACCTTAATATATTTCACAGTATACCTGGAAGATCACAACAAAGATATGTTAATAATCACAAGGTATCCAGTTTTCTTCTTTTTCTTGCTGAAGATTGCTATTGCTGTAGTAACAATAACAACAGCAATTAACTTTTTCTATAGATATGTAATAAATTGAACAGTAAAGTAAATTCTATATTAAAAATACACAAAGAAATTACTAAATATAATTATGTTTAAAAAAGAAATAATTCTTTTGAACATAAAGTATATATAATAATTACTTTCTTACTTTGAGACAACCTATAACTGTACATATCTATGTAATATATATTCACTCTTGTCTGATACTCTGTATATTTGTGATAATGGGATAACACACTCTGCAAAATATTATCCAATATCATTTTTGTGCATTCCATTCAACCAGTCTCATACACATTGATGCTATCATACATATTTCTTGGGAGAGGTAAGAACATTAATGGACTAATAATGAAAATTAACACTAAAACTCACTAGTGCAATCATTCCCTTTGGCATTATCTAATTGCAGTGCATATAATGAAAATGACAGTTGATATTTACAATAAATGCCAAACCTCTATGTTGTGTGTATTGTTTACAAGAAAAGAACTATAATAGATTTCATACAAAAATTACCTTACTTATGATGATTCCACACATGGCTCTTCAAATTGCTCTTGTCAGCACAGGTGTAAGGACAGTAAGCACAAGCATATGGCTTCTCACCAGTATGAATGCGAATATGTCTCTTCAGATTGTCCTTTTGAGTAGCACGAAAAGGACAGTGTGGGCAGGCATATGGTTTCTCTCCAGTATGTATTCGGACATGTCTCATTAGGTGAGCATAATTGGCGGTAAGATAGGTGCAGTATGGGCATGGGTATGTCTTTCCACTGACGATGCTCGTTCCTGTAGCCACACTCGATTCAGTCCTCAGGCTGCTATTGTCCACTATCATCTGTTGAGGATGTCACCTTACTCTTATCACAAGTTTAACTATGTATGGAAATTATACATATTTTCCACCAATTAAATCTCAATACTTACATATATTCAGAATGCTCAATGAAAGTTTAGAAAACCATATCATGGAAAATCTCTGATTGCATTTTGGTTAAGCATTTTATAATCACTAATATTCTTAAAAGAAATGACATTCTAATAGCAGATATAAAAAAAATATTTCTGCAAATACTGCATACCTGGCAACAATCAACCTTAATATTACTTCTACCTACCATCTGCTTTTGTTTCTCAACTCCACTTCAGTTGGGTCATGTCATACAACAGCAGATGTGATGCTTTTAAGTACATTATTGTAACAGTAATAATGGTGCTAGATCCTGGTTAAGGATTATTACTTGTGCCAATTAACAAGTATTTCTTCAGTTAACAATGATTTACCATACCTTGGCATGTGGCATGTGTACAGGATAAGCAATAGACATAATGTTAAAAATCCAATGATTAAATATTTCCATTACACTTTAATAGGTATTCACCAATTGGAAATGAAATCAGCATTTTTTTCCATATCAGTATGTTTGCTTTGTCACAGTGCCATAGATTACTATTGAAACTTTGGTAATTGAAGATATAAACTATATAAATATCCTCTTTAACGAACAAATGTATATATGTATATATATATATGTGTGTGTGTGTGTGTATGTATATATATATATATATATATATATATATATATATATATATATATATATAT
>NC_091575.1:16458917-16461417 GCF_042767895.1 Penaeus vannamei | reverse complement strand
GCCCATTATATTGTTCTTTAAAAGATAATATCCCGAGTAAAAGACGTAAAAAAAAAAATCAAGTATTTCTTTCCTAATTATGGAATAAACAAGAGCATTGTTAAAGACTGTTTGATATGTATTTTCTGATATAATATATTCAGTAATATTATAGGTAGGTGTTTAGGCTCACACCGGGAACTGAATGTATGCTACATAAATATAAAAAATAATCCAATTTTCTTGCAACTCTTCTCTAAAAAATATTATATAGTCTCTTGCAATATAACATATGTAATGCTGCTGGAAACATCATACTTTTCTAATCTATTACCATTTTACAAGACGGTCATCTGCCTACCATCAATATAACAAAGAGTATTATTAGTTGAAACTTTTAACACATACATATAATTCCTTTTTTTCCTTTTGGCATATGCTTCATATAATTAGTTTCCCTTCACAAACATGCATTCATCCAAAAAATATAATGATTTTTGTGTCCTTTTCTAGCAGAAATTTAATCACTGGCATATATATATTTTTTCTTACCCCATACTTTTAATCATCTGCTAACTTCCTAATCATCATACGTCTAAAAATGATGACTCAGGATATGGCTCTTCAGAGTATCTTTTCTTGAGGAACAATAGTCACAATGAACACACTTAAAGGGCTTTTCACCAGTGTGGGTACGAATATGTTTCTGCAGATTAGCCTTGGTTGTAGAACTAAAAGGACAGTAAGTACAGTAAAAAGGTCTTTCGCCAGTGTGGGTCCGAATGTGATTTTTCATGCTGGTAGCAACATAGGTGGTGTAAGTACAGTTGGGACACTCATACATCTTGTAGTTGGAGCTGGTCAACATTCGTGATGTGGAACTCCTTCTTCTATTCTTCTCTTCAGTACTGTCCAGTCCAACCTGTTGGGAGTGCCTAATTTACTCATAATATCAAGCTTCAGCAAAATATATTAAAAGTACTGGTAGTATATTGGACAATAGGGATTATTTAACAAAGAATGTGGACATTCAGTGGTAAACATCATGACTTACTTTGTATCTTTCTGTCACAATAATACATAAAGGTTACAGTGTGTCAAGGAATATTTTTCAAATTATTATTCATTTTCTTTTATTCATCATTGAGAATGTTAACATATCTCATTCAGTTTTCTGAACAGTATTTAAACAATATAAAATGCTGTTCAGTACAGAAAAACAAATTAATGTAAAACTAAAACCAATGCCTGAGAATATAAATACCTTCAAAACAATTGTTTAATATGATAAGAAACCTAAATATGTCAGTCCACTATATATTTTGCAAAAAATAATTAGAATATCTATATAGTGTTAAACAAAATGTTTTATAAACACTACAATTGTGACTTATTATGATTATATATAAAATTATGTATAAAAATAACTAAACTTTGCAATTCATTTTATTATTTCATGTTTTCTTATGATGAAACAAAACCATCTATAACATCTTCACTTCTTATGATATCTTACAACTGATGAGTTAACATGTGGTTTTTTAAAGAGTCTTTCCTTGAAGATCTGTATGGGCATACAGAACACTCAAAAGGTTTCTCTCCTGTATGAGTGCGAATGTGTGTCTTTAAACGGTCTTTTGTAGCAAAAGAGAAGGAGCAGAAAGGGCAAGAATAGGGCTTCTCCCCAGTATGAGTATGCAAATGATTTCGTAAGTTAGTTGTGACATTTGAGGAATAAGGGCAGTATGGGCACTGATGGATCTTGTAGGTAGTGCTGTAGCCCCTCCTGTTGCCTGAAGTTCCTCTCTCACCAGTCCAAACTTGGTCCCTCTCCAGCCTCACCTGTTGGGGATGCCTATCTTACTCATGGTGCAGAAAACTTTTTCACAATTATCACTTTAAAACCAATGCCTATATTTCATGTATCCCTTATGATTTTGTATGCATAAATAATACAGCAGAAAATCAAGAAATGTTAAAATAGAACGGAAGCTTCTTAAAGAAGAAATTAACATAAAAAAAAAATAATAACATGAAGCACAGGCACACAGATGCAAGCACACACAAACACACACATGTACACATATATTATGTAAGTATACATATAGCCAAACTTTCAGAACACACTGGAGCTCCTGGTATTTCCTTTTTCCATACTATATTTACTAAAATCCTAACAATAATAGCTAACCAATGAACGCAACTACATATACTGACAGAAAGTAATAGATAATAATTCTCACCACTTTTTGCTTGCCAATTGCCTAGCTTCATCCAAATTTCTGCAGTCCATAGGTTTGTTCACATCTTTATTATTTCATCTAAGGTCTTCACTACACTTTCAACACCATACGTCTTAAAATCAATTAAGAGTGCTGGTATGTATTTAAGTTTACGCAAAATGTGTGTGTCAGAGAGAGAGAGAGAGAGAGAGAGAGAGAGAGAGAGAGAGAGAGAGAGAGAGAGAGAGAGAGAGAGAGAGAGAGAGAGAGAGAGAGAGAGAGAGAGAGAGAGTGTGTGT
>NC_091575.1:16441417-16443917 GCF_042767895.1 Penaeus vannamei | reverse complement strand
AACTCTTCCCCACACATAACAAGGCTGCCCTCAGCAATACCTAATTTTGAATTCATTTCAATATATTTTCATTTATCACATGAGTGCATTTCTAAGGCTGCAATAATTTCCTATTTATTTAGCAAATCATCTGCTAATAGAATATTCAAAATGTATGAATGTATGTTAATCTGCAATACATTTTGATGTAGTGTTCTATAAATAAGACAAACATACCATGAAGGTAAAAAAAAAAAAAAAAAAGCTAATATCTTGTTTCCTTCATTGTCATTCTCAACAAAGCTTCTTGCATCTATGATAAGACTCATTCTGCATAATGTACAGTGTTATAAACAAAAAACAATCATTATATCAAAGAGTTATATCTGACCTTGTTCTCTGGTAAATATTTCTGCTAAATTATATATCACTGTGTATTTCTATTACATTTTATTCTTGTAATAAAAAAAAAATCTAACCTTAAAACATGCAGATTTAGATTTTTTTTTTTTTAGAACACCCAGTTTTATTTTTTCATTCCCAATTATATTTGTTTTTTCTGTTTATATGGCTAAAAACAGGAACCATCAAGAAAGTGTCAACAACAGATAGGGACCTAAATCTGGAATCCGAGCTTACCCCCAAGGCTTTTGTACACTATGGCTTGCAAAATATATTTTGAAAAAGCTAAAGATATAAACACATTTGAAAGATTACCACCTAATGAAATCAACATCTCGCTAACTTCATTATTTTTGTGAATAGTAATAGACACATTTAAACTTTTGGATGCTAAAAATAATAAAAATTATGATGTTGGTGATGATAGTGGTGGTGGTGGTTATGATGTTGATGAGGATAACAATAACTGTAACAATAAAAATAATAAAAATGACAAGTCCAAGTAAAAAAAAAAAAAAAAAAAAAAAACTTTGTTTCAGGTAACATACTCCCTTTGAGGGTGGATCAATAGGTACAGATTTATTATTTTTTATTTATTTATTTATTTATTTATTTATTTTTTGAGAAGTGATGCAATGAACCTCTTCATGGACACCACCTCACTCTAAACCCTGCCTCCCAGACCTATATATCACAATGGAAAAATAAAACTGAGGTTTAATTTCCAAATATAAATCTTGTTTCATTTTTAAGTCTCAGTCAGAGGGCTGCCATTTAGATACCAAGATGATGCACACTCGCCCTATGCATCAGCAAACTTATAATAATAACAATAGTAATAATAATAATAATAATCATTACAATAATTACAAAAATAATGATAAAAATAATAATGATAATTATAATCATAATAACTATAATCATTATCATAATCATCATCATCATCATCATCATAATAATAATAATAATAATAATAATAATTAGAACAATATAAAAATCATGATTTATTAATATCTATCTCAAAGGTGGGTGTTTCATCCTGTATAGTTACGAAGCCTGGGAACGTTACCTCAAAAACATGTGCGCACAGCCCCTTCTGTCGCATCCTGGCCTGCGAGTGTGATATTTGCTGGCATGGTGGACGTTCATTTTCAGACCAGTATTATATATTGTAAAACCCCATTAGAGCAAAAATAATGGAAAACAATAGATAATTATATCATATACAACTATTTCATATATGATTTGTTATCCACAATGTAAAAAAAATTAAGAGGAAAAAAAATTGTGATATTTCTGTACTCTACACTTTTATGTGAAGCACACACATCTTCAGTACAAAATGAACGTAATATGGCTTATTTTGTAGCTGAATAGTAGATCTATCACATGATGCAATAAGGATTTGCAATATTTTAATGTGCTTTTTATAAATGTATCATCCAGAAAAATGGCCCCCGTTATGGTGTTTAAAAAGTCACCTGCGTGAAATATTCTCACACACACACACACACACACACACACACACACACACACACACACACACACACACACACACAAAAAGGGGGGGGGGATAGAATTTGAAAAATGTACATCCACCATGCATTCGATGCAACATAGTTCAATTCAAATATGAAATGGCTGTTTTTTTTTTCTTTCTTTTTTTTGGGGGGGAGAATTTTTTAAAATTGGTCAATATACACTGAGAAATACCCCAACTCAAGTGTGACCCTTTGTAGGCTTCAAAAGCTGTAACGCACCCAATTTTAGTCCGAAATAAACATCTTATGGCTCATTTCATAGCTGAATGATAAATCTAGTGATTGTTCCATCTTATTTTTGCAATTTTATCCTGTGCTTCTTGTAAAAGTGACATAAATATGAAACAGTCATTTTTATTGTTCTAAAAGTCATCTATGCAAAATATTCACAAACCAAAAACTAAGTCATAATTAAAAAAAGTGCTTAACACAAGCACTAGGTTTTTCTGTTCGAAAATAAAATCAGAATGCCTGTGTTATTTTAGGGGATTTAGAGAAATTTCCATAAATGGTCAATGTAGGCCTACACACATCCCAAAACACTGTGACCCTACTATAATAAATATCGCTTGGTTGAG
>NC_091575.1:16428917-16433917 GCF_042767895.1 Penaeus vannamei | reverse complement strand
TTGATTTCCCCACACCATACCAACCCCTGCACTAAGTTTCATACACAGCCAGCTACTTGAGTGAAAATTTTGAAGAAAAAACAAAAAACTAAATAAACAAAAACAAAAATAAAAATTTTCCTTGCTCTGTATGCTTTGCCTCCACCATACTTTTTTTTCAGAAAATGAGGCCAAAAAGAGATTTTAAACTTGATTTTAAAAAGCTGTCTCCAAAATAACTGCATTCAGGGTAAAAGAGCACACAAATGTTTAGCATGCACATCTTAGAGCAGACTTGACTGTGTATGGCATTAGTACTAGTCATCCTGCCAGGTTCACAAAGCAGTCATTAGAAATCATCCAACATGAGTGGGTCAACAGTAATCATATTAGAAACAATCAATTAAATACTTTTATACATAATTCATACTCATGTATACATGTTCAGAGGTTCATAAAAAGGAAATTAAAGTGATTTCTGGTGAATATTACTGATTTAGCAAAGAAATACAATATAGTACACATTTTCTGAAGGAGAAGAGTTTTCTTTCTTTTCTATTCCTTTCTTTTTATTCGTAATAGTTCACAGAGACAGTACATATTTTTGGCACATCCAATAAGATACTTAACTTGCAGCAATCATAATTTTCAACTAATTTGCAATATGGTATTGTTAGTGTGTAATAACATAATACAAAGATCACTTTTTTTCATTTTACGGGTTTGCAATGAGTCATTATCATTGTCTAAATAATAAAAACTAACATTTAACTCTAATCCCTCGGTGACAGATATGGCTATAGCTATCTAATGTAATCATGTATTAATGAATGTGCATCATGACTTGCTCTAGCAAGTGAGCAGATGGGCTGGCTGTACACAGCACAAATCCTATCATTAAGACTAAACTGTTGTGTAAAAATTAGGTTGCAGAAATGCCGGCCCCGTCATACTGGGGTTAAACATGGTCGTTTGATCTAATAATCTCCAAGGCCCCATTCTGTGACTATCTTTTAACATTCATTTATTACTAGTTATGAATAGTGTAATGGTGTCAGTATCTATAGGAGAAGAACATATTACAGAAATATTCCAATTCAATGATATGTGAGAGATACTTATATGTAGATATTGTAGGTGAGATAAAATCCAGTACAATTTGATGACATAATTTTCAGCCCCTGATCTAATCCCTTTTTCTTATGTTAGAATGTAAGGAAAATGCACAGAAATAATTAGTTTCTAAATAATTATATATTTTTGCACACTGTTTACATAATCATATATACTAGTTGCCTTATTTTCATTGAAAGAAAAATAAAAAACAGCCTACATCCATACTTCAAAAATATCTATAAAAATTGGACACCATAGTATATACATATATGTTTTCTAAATACTATAATCCACCAACTGATTCTGATAACAAAAATGCCATACCACCGATCAGTTTTAAAAATTCCCAACCAATAACATCACTGTAAACTCACTCAACTGTAGACAATACAAATCTC
This sequence comes from Penaeus vannamei, assembly GCF_042767895.1. Classification (NCBI taxonomy): domain Eukaryota; kingdom Metazoa; phylum Arthropoda; class Malacostraca; order Decapoda; family Penaeidae; genus Penaeus; species Penaeus vannamei. The sequence continues at coordinate 16,432,424 of NC_091575.1, read as the reverse complement.
ATCTACAATCTCCATAAATTTCAAATTTTGGTCACTACTGTTTCTGTTACCATTCTAACCATCAATACTATTTGGTTGTTAATTGTATTGCTATAATTTCCATAAGTTTTACATAAAATTTATTTTTCATATATTTATATTCTTCATACTTTATTTATCAAGAGGAACTTATTTGTGTAAACACTGTATTATATAGACACTTTATCTACTCAGTATCTATATCCTTGAGTTAGAGTACATGATAGGATAAACAAAAGTAGTAATCCTTAAAGCCAGAAGCAGGATCTTCCATATCCCAAAGGCCTCTAACTTTCTAATGAGAGTGAAGCACACAGCAATAAACTAGATTGAAATTACATATACTGTATAGCTAATTTGCTGCCATTATGATTACCATAGCCAGCAATAAATTAATCAATATGTACATCTTTTGCTAAAAACATTTACCTCCATGATTTTAAGTATGTTTAGGATAGAAGTCACTTTCACAATGACTCGTGTCTAGAAAAAGGTATCAAAAAGAACAAATAACTTCAGTTGTATTTCACTTATTCTGATTAGACCTTCTTCAGAAGTATACACATTTCTGATGAGGATTTCATCAAAATGCATCATTAACATCACTTGTCTGATGAAGAAATTCATTCCTATTCATACCTATTCTACATGTCACAAGGAACTCATATCATGCCTCTTACCATAAAGAGTACAACTAACTATGGCATAACATGGGGACAAGAGACAAATTTTTAATGGAATGAAAATAATGGCAACATAACTAATGTGGCTACATCTTTCTTCCTGTATGCAAAAGAACTTTCACAGCACATACTGTCAAAGCACTTACTTCCAATGCAGTACAGTTTATACAAACATAAGATAAAAGAACTAAACAAAATGAGTCTTTTCTCTAAAAAAATATATAAAAAATAAATATATACTCTCACAAACATATCAATATCTATTTTTTCTCAGGAGGATGATGAGAAAACAAATGACTCTTCAAATTGCTCTTCTGTGTTGAGCGATATGGGCAATATGAGCAAGCAAATGGCTTCTCTCCTGTGTGGGTGTACATGTGTGACTGTAGATTTCCTTTCTGTGTAAATCTTCGAGAGCAATGTGGACAACTGAAAGGTTTTTCCCCTGTATGAATACATATATGTGCTGTCATATTTGTGTTCTTCTTAGTGGTATACTGACAGTACGGACACTTGTACAACTTGCATTTTGTGTCACTCATGGGCCTGGCTCCTGAGGCATCTCTCCAACCACCTTTCCGGCTGCTGGTGATCAGTCCCACCTGTAGGCAATGTTCTACTTACTAATGGTGATATTCAACAAGGACACTATATTTTTCCAACCTCTATCCCAAACACTGGCAAACTCTTCAATTAAATATCTAAAAAACTAGAACTTTTGAGCATGTAAGAAACCAAACATCAATGATACACACATCAGTCATACATAACATATATAGGATTATGCAGTAAAGGGCCAGTATAACTATATAAGAGAAAATATTTGCTATTCAGCAATTCTGCTATTCAGTTTCCTTTTCAACCAAGGCAGTACTCAATGGATTATAGATAACTGAAGGAGAATATAAAACTATGGAAACTATGAATAAGGATACCATCTATCTAAAGATAAAGGCATATAAGATTATAGTTTCATGGAAAAATCTTGTCAGACTTTCTAGAGATTCAATACCTATTAGCCTAAAGTCTTCAAATGTAACAGCTTCTACATGATCTCAGTACCTAGAAATGAGAATAATTTCTTTACAAGAAACAACATAAAACCAAAGTGCAAACTTAAGATAAAGATTTTAAAAATTAGTACTTCTAAGAAGGAAATGTATATACTGTTAAACTCACACTTTACAAATTCTAGGAATCATGAGTTTACAAATCCCAAATATGTAATACCAAAAACATTCAAATTTTAACTTGCAATTGCATATTTTCATGTATGCTTACATTTGCATTTGTCCATATATGAGCAAACACACATACATGCATAAAAGTAAACACACACACACACATGATGAATATGCATATGCACAAGAACACACAAATAAGCAAACAAACAAACACAAACAACACAGACACACACAGATCATGTACATATTCACTTAACCACATTCATATGCCAAAACAAATTCTTCGGGAAAAAAAAAAAAAAAAAATTGCAGCCTCTCACCTCCCCCCCCCCAACTTTCCCAAGGACACACCTGAGTACAATTATTTCCAGAAAACAAAATGTTAGATAACTTCTTTAAACATGATGAATCAAGATATGATTTTTCAAATTACCCTTTTCTGCAGACCTAAATGGACAGTGAGAACAAACATATGGCTTTTCACCAGTATGTGTACGAATATGTCTTTTTAAGCTTTCTTTAGTAGTTGCTGAATGAGGACAATATGTACATGGAAAGGGCTTTTCTCCAGTATGTGTTCTTAAATGAGTGACAAGATTTGTGCTTTTCTTTGTATTGTAGTCACAGTAGGGGCACTGATGCAACTTGGCAGTAGAATTCTTGTTCACTGTGGTTCCACTGCCTCCTCCTCTCCTTAGACCACCACTGTTCAGCCCTACCTGTAGGGGATGCCCATCTTATTCAGTCATTTCTACACATTAAACTGCATATACACACATGTTACCCTGCTTTTATTTTCACTTCCAGGAACTGAATCCCCAAAGAATATCCAAAACACATAATGGAACTTAAAACTATAAGAAATGTAAATTCTAGTACAATAAAAATTATAATGGCCTCTGTTAGGGACTGTAGAAATAGAAAATAAATATTTCAATATATTATTGCCCTCTAAACATATCTGAAACAAACTCATAAGATTTTTCTTTAGGATGAATCATGTCTTCAAAGGATTAAGTTATCAGTAGTCTTACCTTTAACTCCAATAGAAAATTACTTCATGTACAAGTTCACTGTCTTCAATTAACATTCAATCTATATGAGACTGAAATTTTTTCACAATATGCAAATTCCAATATGTGACTGCTATTGCCATAGTTTAAAAGTTTATTTAACCCATTATTTTCAATATATACCCTTCTTGGCTCTTAAAATGATGTTTGATTTCATAGGCATATATGGATATGGCAAAGGTCCACTGATTTTTTATGCAGATAGGTGACTATTTGGTCATGATGGTCCTGAGTCATGTGGATCCCTGTTGTACTATTGTCATGTTCGTGACAAAGGTTTCATAATCATAGAAAACATAAAAGAGTAAGAGAAAGAAATTCCATGATTCATACATGTGGCCTGCAGCTGACTGAACATAGCTGCTCTCAAACTCCATCAACCAGCTTCCAGCAGAATTTCTATAGTGTGAGGGAGACTATGAAATTGTTAGATCTGACACAGAGTTGTAAACTTTCTCTATCCTACTGAAAGCTAACAGAAACTCATATTTTGAATTCCTTATGTTGGGCTAAAAAGAATTAAGTAGTGGGTGTCTAGTGGGGCTAGAA
>NC_091575.1:16411417-16413917 GCF_042767895.1 Penaeus vannamei | reverse complement strand
CCCTGCTACTGCCACAAGTTCCTTGCTGAAGAGTCTAATGATCACTCTACAATCACACCTGTTAAGGACGCACATTGTACTATCATGAGTTCATCACAGTTTGAACTACTTATTCCCCTTTTCCAAATAGTTTAAAGAGGGAGTGTTAAATGTCAATAAACTAGACCATGTGTTGCTGCGTCCTCTCCTTACAGTAACAATAATAATGATAATGATAATGATAACAAAAAGAATGTTAAGAAAAAATAATTATGCTTACAGGGTATGAGGCCAAGGATATTGAAACCAATAAAAATCTTGAGTGTATATGTCTGAGTGAGTGTATTTATGTATATGTGTGTATGCGTATGTATTCGTGTGAGTGTGGGTGAGGGTGTGCTTGTATGTGTAAGGGTGTGCAAGAGTGTATGTATGGGTATGAGCGTATGTATGGGTATGAGTGTGTGTGTATGAGTGTGTGTGTGTGTGTGTGTGTGTGTGTGTGTGTGTGTGTGTGTGTGTGTGTGTGTGTGTGTGTGTGTGTGTGTGTGTGTGTGAGTGTGTGTGTGTGTGTGTGAGTGTGTGAGTGTGTGTGTGAGTGTGTGTGTGTGGATGTGCTTGTGTGGATGTGTGTGTAAGAGTGTGTAAGAGTGTAAGAGTGTAAGAGTGTATGAGTGTGAGTGTATGTGTATGTGTGCATGTGTGTGAGTGTATGTATGAGAATGTGTAAGAGCGTGCAAGAGGTTATGTGTGTGTATGAGTGTATGAGTGTGTGTGTGTGTGTGTGTGTGTGTGTGTGTGTGTGTGTGTGTGTGTGTGTGTGTGTGTGTGTGTGTGTGTGTGTGTGTATGTGTGTATGTGTGTGTATGTATGTGTATATGTATGTGTATGTGTGTGTGCGTATGTGTGTGTTTGTGTTTATGTGTGTGTGTGTGTGTCTGTGTGCGTATATGTATGTGTATGTGTGTGTGTTTATGTGTGTGGGGGGGGGGCGGTGTGTGTGGGGCGTGTGTGTGTGTGTATGAGTGTATGTGTGTATATGTGTATGTGCACATGAGTGTGTGTGTGTGTGTGCAAGAGTTTCTGTGTGTGTACGAGTGTATGAGTTAGTATGTCTGTATGAGTGTATGAGTGAGAGAGAGGGAGGAAGAGGGAGGGAGAGGGAGAGGGAGAGAGAGAGTGGAGGGAGGAAGAGGGAGAGGGAGAGAGAGAGTGGAGGGAGGGAGGGAGGGAGGGAGGGATGGAGGGAGAGGGAGGGAGAGGGATGGAGGGAGAGGGAGAGGGGAGGGGGTGAGAGGGAGAGGGAGAGGGAGAGGGAGAGAGAGGAGAGAGAGAGAGAGAGAAGAGAGAGAGAGAGAGAGAGAGAGAGAGAGAGAGAGAGAGAGAGAGAGAGAGAGAGAGAGAGAGAGAGAGAGAGGGAGAGGGAGAGGGAGAGGGAGAGGGAGAAAGAGAGAGAGAGAGAGAGAGAGAGAGAGAGAGAGAGAGAGAGAGAGAGAGAGAGAGAGAGAGAGAGAGAGAGAGAGAGAGAGAGAGAGAAAAGAAAGAGTAAGAAAAAAGAAAGAGAAAGAGAAAGAGAAAGAGAAAGAGAGTGAGAGTGCGTGTGTGTGAGTGTGAGTGAGTGAGTGTGTGTCTGTAAAAGCAATTCATGTGCTGTTACTAAAAAGAAATTAAATTTAGCAACATATAACTCATACATACAATCCATGTTTTAAAGTCCTTTATGTAAAATGCAAAATGTTTTCCTTCTTTCCAAAAATGCTTTCTCGTAAACATTTTATGGTTTGTCCTCTACAGGTAATAAAATTGTCTTAGACACAGTACTTCATGATGGCAAGCATGACAAATGAACATGAAAGTACATACTACTAGTTTGACAAATGATTCACTCAATCAATTGATCAATCACTTTCTTACTCACTCACTTTCTCTCACTCAAAATGAATAATGATTTCATAATTGATTTAATCTCTTTCATAGGTTGATGAAAAAAAGAATATTTATTTCATAACTGATTTAATCTTTCTCATGGGTTGATAAAAATTGGATGACTTCATAATTCTTTATTCAATCATCTATAAACAGCAAAATATTATTTACACACATATTCACTTAAACCTAAACTGATTTAAATTTTCCTTTTACATCAAAATATAATCACAAAAGCTTAAAGGTTGAAACCTTTTCTATTAAATCATGTGTTTGGCTGCTTTTCTGTAAATCTATTATCTTTTACTAAATACAAATAAAACTAAATGCTTTTCCTTATTTCATTATCTACGTAGAGATCAAAAACTGGCACACAGTGTAAAAATATTCATAAAATGAAAGCAATGCCATTCAAATCTTTCATCTATAGCTATACATTTGGTTTTAAACTTGTGTGCGAGAGTATATGTTTATCGAGGTAAAACTTCTTTGTACAAAAATATGAACAATGTGGGCAAACAAACTGCTTTACTCCAGTATGAATGCGTGTGTGCTTCGTAAGATTACTCTTTGTTGTTGCCTGATATGGACAATA
>NC_091575.1:16393917-16401417 GCF_042767895.1 Penaeus vannamei | reverse complement strand
GTTTTTCTCCTGTATGTGTCAGAATGTGCCTCTTCAGGTTTGCCTTAGTTGTGGTCTGAAATGGACAGTGAGGGCACGAAAAGGGCTTCTCCCCAGTGTGTGTGCGCATGTGAGTCCTTAGGTTTGTTGTAAAATTGGTGCTGTACGGACAGTAGGGACACTGTTGCTTCTTGGGGCCCACGTTTCCTCGCCCACCTGGCCTCTGATCGTCACCTTCCAGCCCCACCTGTAGGGGACGCCCATCTTACTCAAAAGTTTGACACAAATGGCAAAAAATTACTTAAGTTTATCAGTATCTATCTATCTATATTATATATATATATATATATATATATATATATATATATATATGTATATATATATATATAAAGGTGTGTGTGTGTGTGTGTGTGTCTGTCTCTCTTTCTCTCTCTGCATGAATGAGGGTTCACATAAGTGCAGGCACATGTGCCTTTGCTTTGTATGAATCTACTTGCCTGTGTACTTTGCAGTTTACCTGTGCATGTTTATGTCAGCAAGTGTAAATAGCTCCATTTATTTGTAGATATTCCTAGTAAGACTTTGTTAAAAATATTAATAATAAAAAATTAAATCAATAAATCAATAGAATGAACAAACAAATAAAAACAAATAATAACACAAACAAACACATCTATTTATATATATATATATATATATATATATATATATATATATATATATATATATACATATATATATATATACATATATATATATATATATATATATATATATATATATATGTACTCACACATACATACACATACACATACACATACACACACACGCACACACACGTGTATATATATACATATATACATACATACACACACACACATGTACATATACATATAAATTCATTCATACTTACATATATTCATATATATTTATGTATATCTATGTATGTTTATGATATATGTGTATGTGTATATATATGTATTATATGTATTATTTATTTATATATGTACTATATATACATATAGAGAGAGAGATACGTAATTTTTTAAATAATAATAATAATAATGAAAAATAAATAAATAAAAAGGGCATTTTCAAGCTATTGCACTCCAACCCCCAAAATGACACCCATTTATATATATATATATATATATATATATATATATATATATATATATATATATATATATATATATATATTCATATACGTACACATATATATTATTATATATATATATATATATATATATTATATCATTTCCATCATCAATATTATGATCAATATTAATATCCATAAAAATAACAATAAAAAAAAAATAATAAATAAATAAATAACAATAATAATATAAAAAATTACAATAACCATTGCAATAGCCATAACAATAACAATAATAATAATAACAATGATAATAATAATGACAATGATGATAAAATAATAATAATAATAATAGTAATAATAATAACAACAAAAATAACAATAACAGTAATAAAAATAATAATAATAATATCTAAAAATAAAAATAATAATAACAATAATAAAGATAAAAATAAATAATAATATGAATATGAATATGAATAGTAATAATTATAACAACTATTAAATCAATAACAACCATAACAATAATAATGACAATGATGATAAAAAAAAAAAAAAATAAATAAATAATAATAATAATAATAATAATAATAATAATAACAACAATAATAATAATAATAACAATAATAATTAATAATAATAATAATAATAGTAATAAAAAATAAAAAAATAATAATAATAAAAAAATAATAACAATAATAAAGATAAAAATAAATAGTAATAATAATATGAACATGAATACTAATAATAATATCAACTATCAAATTAATAATAACCATAAAAACAACAACAATAAGAATATTAACAATATTAATAATGACAATGATGTTAATGACAAAGATAATGATAATAATAATAATCCTTGTTATCATCAGCAGCAGTATCAGCAGTGTCATTATTATCACCCACAGTATCAATAATGATTAATGTTATCATCATTATCATCATCAATATTAATAATAATCATGGTATTATTGTCACCATCATCATCACTATCAACGTCATCATAAACAAACATAGAGCTCAGTTTAAATTTGGTCATTTCTTCATAAATATATTTTTCTCTATCCTTAAAAACACACACACACACACACACACACACACACACACACACACACACACACACACACACACACACACACATTGCCACTGTTTTAATATTATGTTATTTATTAAATGAATCTAACATACATCTACATATGGGTTTTCAAATGTTCATTCAGCATATTTATATCCAAACACCTATAAGGACAATATTTACAATTAAGTGTCTTAACTCCGGTGTGAGTATTTATATGCCTTTTTAAATTAGCTTTCTTGCTTGCATGAAATGGACAGTGGGGGCATGCATATGGTTTTTCTCCTGTGTGTGTGCGGATATGAACTTTCAGGTTTTCTTCCTGAATTGCCCGGAAAGGACAATACGGGCATGGAAATGGTCTCTCCCCTGTATGAGTACGTATATGTTTCTTCAAATTTGTTGTAATATTGGTGCTGTAAGGACAAGAGGGACACTGGTGAATCTTGCCGCCGGAAACGAGGCCTTTGCCAGCACTTGGGGCTCCTCTCCACATCATCATCTCACTGCTACAGTCCGCCCCTACCTGTTGAGGATGCCCAGCTTACTATGACATATATTATCATTCCAAGAACTTTTTATGTAAGATGTAATTAATTGTAATGTCTCCTTACAATTATCTTACAAAACTGAAATTTGAAGTTACTGAATATTACCCAGCTGATTATTTCAATTCTATTTTCATTTGATTCCTAATCTCTCTTATACGGTCAGTTCGCAAGAAAATTCTTAACCCACTAACGACGGGTGTCCCACATATGAGACACCCGAAAAAATAAACATTGCCGGGAGTCCTCCCAGTGTGACGCTGTATCGGGGCTCATGCACCAACACAGCAGCAGCCGCAGCCAGCACACAGGCAGAGTCTGGGCAAACCCTGCCCGCCGATTTTGTAGTTGCCCGGAATCTTTTATTTTCGGCTTCAAAATATACCCGCGTTAGTGGGTTATGTTGATTACTACTATTGTTTTCTTTTTTTTATGTTCTGGACAATGTGCAAAAACTATAAATAAAATAAACAATATTATAAATATCAGTCACACTGACTGAAATATCCTCAAATCTTTTAACTTTTTCTACCAAATTCATCCTTTGCTACAATATCTCTGTGTCGGCGTTTGCAACAAATTCCAAGTCTTGACAATCCAATATTTCTAAGGGAGAAGACAGACTTCAGTATCAATAGAAATCTCCTAAAATGAAAGCCTTCCAATCTGGTATTTTTGTTTAATGCTGAAGATAGCCCAATACTGATACAGCATTTAATGCACTGGATTGGGAAAATGGGAGGACATATTTTAGTTTTCGTGTTCCTCCTTATATCAGCCTCATTTTTGCATGAAATCAACTGATTATCTCACACAAGAGCAATACTTTCAGTTGTCCACAATCAACTATATGAATATGCAAAAGCCAGTTTAAATTAGGTTCATCAATTTTTCTTCTGATGGGTTTTGTAATATTTTGCAACCACATCCTCTGATGAAGTTTTACAATATTCCAAGTTACAAATGTGACTTATTATTAAATGACAACATTATGGTAAATTAAAAAGCACAATTAATGTTCAAATAATCAAACAAACATACAAACAAACAATTCAAGCCCACTCACACACACCTAAACATCCATGTATGACCCTGTGAACATGGGCAAGTAGGCAGGCACACAGGTAGAAACATAAAAAAAAAAAAAAAAAGGACAAAATCTAATTAAACATATAAAGAGGAAATAAGAATATATGAAGATTTTTTTTTATTCTATATGTATCTGATACAGAGCAACAAGAAGGTTACAATCCTACATCACGTAAGTTCTACAATCTTATCAGAAAAACTAAAAAAATAATTTGAGCATTATCCTATACTATGTACCTCCACTTCCTTTCTATCTTTTATATGTACTGAGCTCATGTTATGTAACAGCCATAATACAACAAATTAACCCCTTACAAAAAACAATAACTTATATAATAAATCAACAATAATCTTCATAATAAATCAAGTAACACATCTTTTTATAGGCTACAGAGCTACAACATAACCAACTAAAGTTGTAAAAAAAAATACATTTATCAATCCAGTACTTAACCCATTCATGCCAGATAACATCTCATCACATCATTGTGAATTCGGCCCAAATACCGGGTGGAAAGTATCTAAACTGCACAGAGTTGAGTCTGCACTAAGCTATATGAACTAAATAATTGTTTGCTTGTTTGGCCTGGTTATGGTCAGTGAGGATATACAGTCCCTTAGAAGTAGGCTTTATCTCTTTTTAGCCTCATTCTATATGAATGATACATGCCACTGTTAAAAGCATGGAGAATGGGGTAAATAAGTGTTTCCCATGCTTCTAATATGTCACTCAAGTGGCTGACTGCACTTGTTGCTCAGAAAGTGGCCTGGTATGGCACCAGGAAATCCTGTCATGAATTAATTACTCACAAAAGAAACCAGTACTGTACATTTCTTTTGGTTACTTTACATATGTTCAACTTGCTGGCAACTTTAAAGTAGAGAAATGGTTGGATAAAAACATAATTAAAATCATAACTTGAGCATGAAATAACAAATAAAAAATAACAAGACCAAATACAAACTATTAATTAATAATAATATTATTAATAATAATTAATAATAATAATACCCACTAATATTCAAATATATTGAGAAAACTATCTATAATTACAAACTATCTGGTATCTTTAAAAGTAAAGTCAAAACTACTCTCCATCATTCTAATTTTGGATCTAAAATGTGTAAAATAAAGCAGGGTAAACAACCAAAAAAGAATTTAGTAAAGCTTTATCAAGTCAAATTGGATTATCATTCCTCCTTGTATGATTATTTAACACATGCCTCTGCAAATTTCCTTTCTGAGAGGATAAATAGGGACAGTGAGGGCAACTGAAAGGCTTTTCCCCAGTGTGCCTTCGAATGTGTGCTTTAACAGTTTCTTTCTGTTTAGTTCTGAATGGGCAATATGGACATGAAAAAGGTTTTTCTCCTGTGTGTATGCGCATATGCTTTTTGAAATTTGTTACAATATGGGTTCTGTAGGGGCACAGGGGGCAGTGATATGTCTTGCTGCCAGAGTTGTGACTGGTCACTTCTTCTATAGATCCACTCCAGCCACTCCAATGACTCTCTCTTTCTGGGTCTACCTGTAGGGGATGTCTGTCTTACTAAGAAATTCATTTTAATGACATATTTTAATATTTGAACAGAATGTAGTTATGATAATGAAAAAAAAAAAAAAAAAAAAAAAAAAAAAAAAAAAGTTTTGTTTTGTTTTAAGCAGATAAGTTTAACCTGTGTTTATTGACCCTCAGATCCTTCCTTTCATTACATTACATAAAACACAACAGATAAAATTAATGTTAAATGTAAGATGAGTCAAACATCTCAAAAGATTTTAAAAATTACCATTCTAAAATGTACATCTACACAAATTCTACAAACCTTATAATAGCATGTAACTAATATAAAATTAATTTATGTCATTCAACAACTACACAAGGCTTTGTTATGATCAAGACCTACAGTATCTTATATTTGAGAAGCTTCCTAACATATCTCCCATCTCCTATCTTTTTAGGGCAGCAATATCTTTCTCCAAATAAAAAGGACTCTATCATATACCATTTCCTTTCCTCACTTAAAACCTTTTATAAATACCAAATTACTCTGACTTCAAATGTTTAATCTATAAAAGAAATCCAATACAAACACCAATGTACACACAAAAAAAGTAAACCACACATTCATGATTTGTTTTTGTTTTTCCAAATGTCCATATTAATAGATTAATACTACTGCAAACACAAAGTTTCAGGCAATGGAACCAAAACCATCCCTTGACCATGGACTGTACCTGCCTGTGTTCTACAATCATTTCTGCTACATTGCTCTTTAGCCACACAGATACTGCCTCCCTAGAGAATTTAAACCCATTAGAGGTGTGTGATCTATTATTTAAGGCACTCGACTTTTTAAGGATAGAACATTTTCAAAAGATATTTTGGTTGGGCTACAACAGGTTATGTTTGGAAACAATATGAGGTAATAAGGATATCATGTTGAAACTTGATGGCACTGCCTGTATTATTCTGACTAGGCTGTTCCAACTTCTTGTTTATTCTAATGACAAGGTGTGAAATGACTGAGTCAGTGATTATAAAAACCCAGTTTTATGCTTGACTATACCTATGCCATACCATGTTCTCATAACAGCTTTTTAATCTCACTCACACAAACCATAACACTGTGGCAAGAGAAAACATTACAAGGGATACATTACAGTAGGTAAAACAATCACATTACCATGGAATTACACATATACTAACCCAAACCCTTCCTTGACTGACTTCACCAAAAAATTCACCTGTTGTCAGTGAGGTAAAGCAGAACCTATAACTACATCTTTTAAGTATAGCCATAACTCTTGTTGGTCCTAATAACTAATCTTCCTGTATATATGCAATGTTTGTTGATTTAATTTCTTTTCTTTCCTTATTTTTTCAATCTATGATTGGTACCTTAATCCCATGCATTTTTTTCTGACATAAAATGAAGTTTTACTGCTGTTGCTTTACCTACAGTATCAACATTGTTATGCCAAGCCATCACATATAGAAATTTTGGTTGTAGCTGCTTTGGCCAAAGTATGCTCACAATGCTCAAATGGCCATTTGGATGATCACACAGAGGTATTTTGGTTATTTCATTACTTGTTTGCAATGCATTTCCCTTTACAGCAGGTTTTACTTACAAGAGACCCAAGAAATAAATTTTCTAGCAACTTTGCAAGGTTTGTATCTTTGAATGTATCGGCACAGTGCATCACTTTCTAGTACTGTTTAAGTTTGCCTTAAAGAATCATCAAAACCACACAAGACATGAAGAAAATCTTGGTGCCGAGATTCAGGCAAGAAACAAAGCTATCATACACATGTTGACATCCAGATCCAAGGTGTTAATCCTACCCCAAAACAGCAAACTATTAATGTATCAGTCACCCTCATTTTGCCATGGAGGGGTTCATATAATTTTTTTTTTTTTTTTTTTTTTTGACATAAAAAAAAAATAATAATAAATAAATAAATAAATGTGCGCTTCACTATCCAAAAATCTAATTTGTCAATTTCTTCCTGAAGCAGAGCAGGGTGTGGGAATATAAAGACAATATTTTAAGCCAAAAGTATATTTAGCACATATTATGAGATGCCAGTTCTACCTATCAATATGCACAAAATATTATCTGTCTTGCATTCTTTTGAAATGCAAAATTTGGTTGCACAACTTAAAAAATTAATAATAACCAAAATACATAAATGACTGATAAT
>NC_091575.1:16351417-16363917 GCF_042767895.1 Penaeus vannamei | reverse complement strand
CGGGTGATGTGAACTTGCCATCATGAGTAAAGGCCAGGATGACGGAAAATACTTGCAACAAGTGAACAAACCTCTTGGGTGTGTGGTTTGACTCATTTGACACTTAGAAAGAGGCTTTAGCATTATTCCCATCGATAAACGAATGTGGAATGTAAGGTGTGTAAGCATTGACTGGAAGAACGCCATTTCCATGCTGTGCTCTATATTCCTGGCAGCAACGGTTCTATTACGTAAAATTGAAAAGTAAAAAAGACTAAGGTATATGACACAAATAACCAAATATTCCATATTTTTTTCCCTTGCACTGAGTTTTTTTACTACATAAGAGAGATGATATGGAGTCTGGGCAAGGAAAATAACCTATTTCCATCTGGATTAAGCAAATCAAAAGACAAATATTGACATTGGAAAATGGCAATAACGCTAAAATGTTTACACAAAAGAACTTTGCAAAGGGGAGGCACAGAGTCTTGTCACCACTTATGGGTGTTCGTGCATGCCTGGCCAATGCGCTGCATGCCCAGGATGTTGGCCACTCACGTAACCCATTGCCCGTGATTTCGGCACTGTGATTTCCGTGACACAACGGGTTAATGCTATTACCAATTACATTAAAACTCGTTCCATGTTGAAGAAGATATCTTATTAATCTATTTTAAGATGCAATATAATACAAATTAAAATTTCATCTAAACATTCTACCTACTATTTATTCTTATGAATGCCTAATCACTCAAAAAAATTCTTCCAATAATAGCAGGATTAGTAAAATAGGGAGTCCAGTAGTATCCCAACATTAACCTGGCAACATTTACTCCTGAGTATACAATTTGCAAAATTACCTAGTAAATCCATTCCACTTTTTTCTTGAAATAAGAAAAATGGAATTTCTTAATGCCAACTAAATCTCCCCTAAAGAAGAAATCCAGTAATATGCCCTAGCCCTAAGTTACAGATGGCACATAGTTTTTCGCTGCCAAATATTCTTCTTTATTTTTTTTCTTTTTCATGTTGTAATCAGAATAACAATTGGTGTTCGGACCTATCATTTCCAGCTTCCTGTAGTTGTCCTCTAAGAAGCCCCAAGTAACATGCTTTCAATGACCATCAACATCAATTCTGACCAGTGAATATACACTGTTACAAATTACCAGAAATCAAAATACATTATCATTACAATCAAAAGGAAGTGACTACCTACATCATAAACAACAGAAAAAGGAGCCATTCTCAATGTTCAAGTACAATTTTGCTGAGAGATATTACATTTCCTTTACATTAACAGAACATATATACCAAAGACCACACTGGAAAGAATAAAGAGTATAAAACATTATCCATCTTCTAAATATATAAAAGAGTATTCAAAAGATACTAACATTTTTCTCCCTTGTTTTATCCTGCTCCTTCAAATTGCAACTAAATTCATTCTCACATCTCTTCTCCCTTTCCCTCTCACTCTCTCACTCCCCCTATCTCCCTCTTCCTTCCCCTTCCCTTTCCATTTCCCCTTCTCAAATTCCATTATTTTCATTGCCTCCCTCCAACCTTTTTCTTTTCTATTTCTACTTTATTTCCACCCTCTACCAACAAGTACTTTTCCTAAATATACTTTTCTGTTTCTATTACTTTCTGTATTCCTACCCCTTTTCCCTTTGCCCTGATACCAGTCATCATTTACTGACTTTCCTCTTTTCTACTTCTTTTTGCTTCAGCCAATCTCCGAATAGCCTTTTATTTTCCTCTGGTCCCCCTAACCCGTCCTGTATTATTTCTTTTTCTCCCAACTATCCCAATCTTGGATCTGTGGAAATGGTGATCAGTTTCTCACAATAATCGCAAAGGTTAAAAGCTGGAAGAAGTAAATGGATTCCTGGAACTAAATGAAAACTGAAAACCAGTTATGAGGGCAAACAATGACAAAGGATTTGTGCAAATTTTTGGTATATTACTTGTAAGATATCTGGATATCAGTTATCCTTACCTATAAGCATGGCTATTTATGTTAATATTCTAAAACTAAATTTAACACTAATCAGCCATTATGTTTTATACTCAATATTCTATCATGAAAATTATAACACCAATGATTTAAAGAATGGAATTCATCTAATTTAAAATTTTCATTAATACAATCATTTTTTAATAGAATCATCATCCCAATTTTCAGAATACTGGACATATTTCTTGCCATCCTTTTGCATCTTCCTCTTACTAAAGAGATCTCATAACTTCCCGAAGTGCAAACTAATAATTCAATAATTCTTTATAAGGTTTATAATGTAGATCCACCCAATGTTCAAATTATATTTTTCATATTGTTTTCTATTTTGTTAATAAAGCCACTGTATTAACTGAATTGGGTGTAGGAAACAAGTTTTGCTTTCTATTTCTTTCTGCTTCAGATGATGATGGAGATTATTGTCATCATTATTATTACTATCATCATTATCATTATTATTATTATTATTATTATAATTATCATTGTTATTATCATTATCATTATTGTCACTAGCATCACTGTCTTCATTATCATTACTATCATTACTATTATGATCATTATCATTAACCCCTTCAATCCGGGTGACATGATCATCATATCATGAACAAATTTGAGGAGCAGGTGATGTGAACATGTAGGGAAGAAATGGCCCTGGGCTGGGTGACGTGAGCTTGAAATTATAAGCAAAGGCCAGGGTGATAGAAAAGACTATTACCATCAGGATAAAGCAAAGCAAAAGACAAATAAGGCCATTGGAAAATGGCAAAAAAGCTAAAAACACTTATGCAAAATAACATTGGGAAGGGGAGGCATAAGGTCTTGTCACCACACGAGTGTCTGCCTGGCACACCTGGCAGAGTGGCAGCTGATGTAAGCCTAATACCCATATTTTGGTCCATGTGACTGCCATGAAGCAACCGGATTCAAGGGATTAATAATAATAATCCTCATAATAATAATAATAATAATAATAATAATAATTAAATCATTAGAACAATAAAATCATTACCAAACACTCAAAGTATTAATATAAAAAATAACAACTCTGATAATAGCAATGTATTCTAAAGAAGCACATCTCATCTTAACATATTGTAAGATAATTATACAACACACAGAAGATTTGCGCTTCCAAATACTGCAATAATTGATATGTGATGCATGATTTCCACACTAAAAAATCCTTGTGCATTATACCATAAAAATGAAAACTTTTCATTATCATGTTCCAGTATCTATACTATTTTTAAAAATTAACAATGTTACTCAAAATCCTCAAAAATAAAATTATCAAATAACCTCCACTTAGGATTTTTTTTTTTTTTTTTTTTCAAATTGTAACTGTTCATATCTCCCTTCATTAAATCATTGGTATATCACTCATAAAATTTGTACTTTGAACATTTATGGTCACTGGCTCCTTTTTCTTAAAATCTGGATCGAACACTCACCCGTGGTTGTGCATGGGGACCACTTTGCTGACTTTGGTGAACATCTTGGCTACTTTCTCCACCATAGTTTTCTGATGAGAAGCCTCCAGACATGTCACTACTACCAAGCCACTGTCAAAATAAAAGCAAGAAAAAAAAATGTTTGTTTTAGCAGGTCATGACTAGAAAATAATCAGTTCTGACTATATCTACTTTGTATTTTCTTCTTACCCACATACCTTTCAATTATCATATTCATAACAAGTAAATAAATCAAAATGACAAAACAATCATTCTTTCTTTAAACAGATCTGTAATTCCAAGCTTTGAAGTTTATCTACAGAAAGTGAATTGAAGCTTCAAGATGAAGTAACAGAAATAATATCTACATAAAATGGTAAATTTAATGGTAATAATTGTGCAATCACAAATTCATAACGTAGACAATTTAAAATGAGTGTAAAACATGCCAAAGAAAGGATTATAATACAATCTTTATTGTCAAGTAAACTAAAAACAAGTGAAAAAATAGAGGCTATAATACACGCATTAATCTTTATGTTAAATGTGTGATATAATCTAATATTCATTGGTTTTGATATTAGACAAAAGCCAGTGAACCTTACCCCTTGCATTCCTGATGGACCAGCAAGTGCTTCTGCAACTGCATCAGCAAGAGGTTGTGTCTGTCCAGGGAGAACTGGCTGGTCATATTTATTAGCTATCATGTGGCTCGAATGATCATCTTGGCTGCCATCCATTCCAGTATCACTTCCTACATGACCATATTGCATTCCTGTGTCCATTCCTTCAGACTGACTACTGTCTAGTGTTTCCACCATTTCTTCTTTGACTAGGGATTCATCAACCATAATTTGCTGAAAATTTCAGAAAAAATACGTAAAATTATGTCTATGCCTATATCAAATATTTAACCCTCTCGCACACCCACATATTGTACATGTATCTATGCTGCTTGTTTAGCCTTGTGGAGATATACATGTGTTACATAGCTACACAATAACATTCACCCAAAACACAATTTTCTGCTAAAACATATCATAATCTATATGGTAAAAAGGTAAGGAGTTGTTTTGTCAAGGTACATTGCTGCTTAGCAATTTCTCAAGATTTTGAGTATTTGATTAATTATAATGTCCAATATAGGCTTGGCAGCAATGCTGAGATGAAGTCTGTTCCTCAGTTAAAAAAAAACACATAGAAAATAACTGCATGCAAAAGGATTAATGTCACAAATATCAATTGACATGTCCAATATAACCCTATCATGATGGGCCAGAATTTTGAGTGAAATAATTATTAAGCAAGAGCGTAAGTCTTCATGGCAGGGTTTGTGCTCTGTGCAATTGACCCACCCACTCCCTCATCAGAGCAAATCATGACACGCACACAGGTAATACATGATTACACCATGATAGCTATAGCCATGCCCATCACTGAGGGATTAAAAATAAAAAAAATACCAAAATTATCAAACTGTACCAACCTTGACATCAGATGCAGGCGACTCATGTGGGGTGAGATCACTTTGCTCTGTCCTCTGATCTAACCTATGGCCATCACTGTGTGTTCTGGACCGTGCCCGAGGCTGTTCACTCTCAGGCAGGTATGGTGAAGCTCTAGGTGAGGAAGGTGGACTACTTGAAGGTTGTGAACCGCCATGTGATGGGGTTCCATTTTCCTCCCGTCTTCGTCTCTTTGGCTGCGGGCTTACTCGTTCTTCTCTAGTACTCCTTGCAGGTACTTGTTTTCTAGTCTCTTCACTAGGTGGGGGTTCATCAGGTACAGCTAAGCCTTTAATCTGCAGCATCTCAGCTGCCTTGATAAGTCTTGCAAGGTCATTCTGAGCAACACTAACTACACCAGCATACATATAACTAAGCAGTGCCTCTAGTTCATCAGGCTTCACATCTTTCAACACTATTATTGGGTGTTTACATGGTGTGTGTTCAAACATATTTTCAAAATATTCACTACATGTTGATAGCACCAATTTATGTACAGGGTAAAACTTTCCATCACAAGCTAGCGTTGCATCAGTGTACCGTTCCTGAAAACAAAAATAACAATAATAAAAATAACAAATATAACAGATTTAAAGATTTAGATTTAGTTTTAATTCTATTTGTTACAGTGGATAGTCTTTACTGAGGCAAACTGTCTTGTTTTATTTTGATTCTTAATCTTCCTGTGTGCCAGGATTGGCCCGGGTTACCATCAACTAGAAGCGCGCAGGATTGAACACAGGTCCGTAAAATTACCAGACCAACAAGCTAACCGCTGCACTTAGTTTAATAATAATAATACCAACAATAACAACAACAATAATAATAGTAGTAATAATAATTACAATCTAAAATTAACCTCATACTCCCAAGTACGGCTATAGCCATCATGGAAACCTATCCGTCATGAAAGGCATGCGTGTTGGCATCATGGCTCACTGCCGGTGACAGCTATCACCATGAAGTTCTACTCATCTGGCAGTCCAGAGTCAGGGTATAAAGCAGCCTTCAAGATCTACACAAGGCAAGTTTGCAGGGAATTCCCCACTAACATGAAAACCATTATCAACTTGATGGAGAAGGCAGAGCTGCTCAAAAAGGGATGTAAGTTGCACACCAACACTTAGTATTCCTCCCCAACTCTCTTCCACTACCTGCAGGCCCAGAGGACCAGCATTGTTGGTACAGTCTCTCTCAATAGGAAGGGCATGTCCTCGGACCTGCAGGTGAGCCAGGGACACATCAACTTCCAAAATACACTGACCACAGTACTCTGCCTTCAGTGGGTTGATAAGCATCTAGTGACAATGCTTTCCACAACCCACATCAGAAGTTCCATCACCCTGCCTCCCAAATGCCAAGGGGTAGAGAGGTCAAAACCCAAACTCATCTTTTCCCACAAAACAGCATGAAGGGCATTGACCTCTTGGATCAACTGGTGCATTCATATCAAGCAGCCAGAAAGATCATCAAGTGGTACAAGATCTTCTATCTGCTGGATAGGACAGTTGTCTAATGCACTAGTTGTCCACTGCGCCCTCAGTAGAAAGCTCACACAGGTAGACTTCAGGAGCGAGTTGGTGCAGGGAACGGTGCAGCAAGGAGGATACCCATGGTCCTTCCAGTGTGTTCCTCCTCAGGACCATCAGGAGGAGGAAGAGGAAATTCACATGCCACTGGATACTCTGTTCTGGCATTGCTGGTGATGTAAGCTTCGCTAGAGGAATGAACACAAAAGAAAAGCGACCAGGGTCAAGTGTAGGACCTGAGCTGTGTACCTGCATACTTACTCTTTGTTTCAAGAAGTATCATAAGTGAAGAGAAGAGGAGCAGTTTGTAATTATGTTTCATTTTTTCTTATCTATTTCTAATAATAATAATAATAATAATAATAATAATAATAATAAAGAGAATCATTCAGAGTGTTAGTGCTTCAGTTCTCTCTTGAAGGCACACTATTGACTGAAAGCTGAGATGGTACAAACACTCTTAAAATGGAGTATATACTAGAATATAAGAATATAATATCCTTAGAACATTTCATATGTTTACAATAAACCTCCAAACACACGTTTCTGAAGCGTAAATAATGGAAGTAGTGATTTTCTGTAAATCAACCGCTAGAGCAAGCTGAATGGCTAATGAGCTAGCTGGGTGAACACACTACACGCCCCAAAGGGAAAATCGGTGCACTGCTTTCACTCCCTGGAAACGGAGCTAAAGAGCGATTTCAGCCCACCAATGTAGGGTTAATCTACAATAAAAATAATGCACCAATAAATATAAACCTGAATATAACCTAATAGCAAATCTAGCATCCTAATCATAAAATAGTGGATTTCAAATGGTACAGGAGTAAAGTTTCCACACAAATTCCAATCCCATTCATGTAAGACCGAGGTTAAAAACTGAAAGAAGCAGAATTTAATATGAAAAACATTTTTCAACTTCTAAGAGTACAAGTATTTGTACTTGTGTATCAGAGTGAGTATCAGCATGAATGTATCAATAACTCTAATTTTCAAAATTGATATAATAAATCTTTATTTGTATATTATGTATTTCTTGTAGTGGTGATACAGTTCCCTAATTCATCTTTAACTTACAAAAATAATGATGAAATGTACTTATAAAATATAAAACAAATTACTCTTGCAAGCACATCCCTGTGAGTTGCACACATGCCTTGGTGACACTGTTTTGAAAAGGTACGTAACTGGTTAAGTTATTAGAAACACAGACATATTGATACTGTTATTTATAGGACAAGCTGATAACAATGGTGGAAAAAGTGAAGTGTACTGGTAGCCTAGCGTATATATGCACTGACATAAAATTCAATGTGTCTGACTGGCTTACTACAGAATCATGAAATGAACCAGATAAAATTGTAAACAAAACTTTACTATAGTCAAACCCTTCTCTAGGACCTACAGATGTCATTTTAAATGTTTGACATTTAGGAATGTCCATTAAGAAAAAGCATACATTTACATTTACATTAGTGGGTTACCAGCAGCATGAAAGGCCTCCAATTAAGTGATACCGATGGTGGAGATAAAATAGTGACTGCAAACTTTTCTTACCAATTCAACATGGTACAACCTATAACAACATTTGTTATTGACAGCTACAGTTCTACCAAATTCACCTATAATTTAATAGTACTGCTACTGATATAAAATAAAGGTTATGTTCTATAAACCACTATCTGGTTAAAAGTACATGACAATGAAGCCTGTTCTCTGTTGAACATGGTACACTAAAGTAGACTCTTATGCTTATACATGTTAGCTCTTTTGTGATAGCCTTCATAAGTTGACCTAAATCTTTGATTTTCAATGTTTTTATGGAAAGAAAGAAATTATCCAGCTTGTCTATAAACAAAGACAAGGGTGTGAAAATGATTTTCAGATCTTAATGCCATTCACAAAAACATGATGTTCACCAATCGATACCAGGTAATCACCTGGCTACTGTAGTTGTCTTTAGTGAATTTTGTTGGCACATAGATGGCTCCACCAAGAAGGCTTATAAGACATCACTTGTTTCCCCTTTCTTTAAAGTTTTCAGGGAAAAAATCCAAAGCCATTAGTATTAATGCTGTATCATTATTACTGATATCATGAGTTATCATAATCTTATCAACCCTTCACTGACGAGTACAGTTATAGCCTTCCTGACAGAAGAACCTAAGATGTATATATGTGTCATGACTTACAATGGGTGGGCCAGCTATATACAGCTATGGCTTAGCCACAAAGTCTAGACTGTTGTGTAGTATTACATTGCAAAAAAATATTCAGGACCCCATCATCATAAGATTAACAAAACTAACATCAATAAAATCATTTTAAAAAATCTTCCAAAAATAACAGAAAAGGGTTACTTGGTAAGATTGGTAGGACTACTTATACACTTCTTGGAAATTAAGCACTTGTGGAGCCATCATTGTGTAAAGACAATCGGTAATAAAAAATAAAAAATATGTGGTTATGGCATGTACTTTTGCCATCCTCAGATCAAATGGTTAACACAAGTGTAGCAGTAAGTGCACTCCAACTACTTCCTAACACCAAGACCAATTATTAACTTCTGCTGGATCTCCATTATAAATATTTACTCCATGTTTAAACAAAAATTACAATGGCACAGTTCTACTCATATATTTACTACTAATTGTATTTGTTTCTGGACATTACCATTAGTTTTCACTTTTGTACATTCTGATATTAGGTTTTGAAAAAAAAAAAAAGAAAAAGAAATGAGAGCTTTTTCATATACAACTTCCATATGATATAAAAATTATTGCTTATTCTACTTTACTGCAAATAAAAAATATGGACTGCCAAACATGACATTTCATTTAATCATATTTATCATTCTTCATACATATTGAACCTTAAACTCACCTTCTCCCTGAGAGTTGCCAGAATGTGGCAAAAAGTGGCCTTGTGGTTGTTCCAGTACAATGATAGCATTCCATCCCCCATCTTGATTGCTTTTTCTCATCTGCAAAAGTGAAATTTAAAAATTACAACTGTTATTGTGTAACATTTTACAAAAAGAAAATACTTCTAAATAATATTCAAATTAATGCAAGCTTATTCACAACTGATCACATAGGTTTCCTAATTTCATACTGGACACCTGAGCCTGATTAGTACACAGGACAAACATCAATATATATAGATATATGTAGAGTAGATCTTAATAAAATACATAAAAATGTGGATCCTGTATAATCAGGAAAAAAACATAGGCCTTTTAATTGGTTTTCATTTATATAAGGCTAAATTATCAAATAATGTAAATCAACTTCAAAAATATATAGGCAACTTTTTATCTCTATGATTTTTTGAGATGGAAACAATATCTTAACTCATGGTTTCTGATATGACTTGAATAAACTTGATCACCTTTTGGGTTAATGAGCCATTTCAAAGGCTTAAAAATTCACATGAAACACCAAAAGAACATGTTTCCACCTAAGCTGTACTCTCATAACCTTGCTTACATATTTTCTTAGCAAGGGGTTCTCAGCCCCATTAACCATTGAGCCACAGTTAACTCAACCCTAACCATCCCAAACCAAGCTCTCCAAACCTTCCTAACCCCACCCAATCCCATCCCACCCCAGCCAACCCTACCTAACTCCACCCCACCCTATCTTTTTGGTGCCATCTCATAGTTACCATCAAATCTATGGATTGTCATAATAATAACAAAGGAAAGAGAGCAAATTTTTACATAAATAAAGATTTCCTTTACCAAATCTAAAACCCACCTATTATTTGTTACAAAGCAGTCTTAGATAAAAATATATTAGCTTTCATGAGATGGTGGAAAATACTATACTATAAAATATGTATAGTAACAAATATAAAATAATATAAACACATGACTACATGGAGATTTCCTGCAATTCATTATCAGATTTCATCAGTGAAATAATCAATGACAGGATTAAATCGTAATAAATATAATATCATCATTAAGTATTTCTAGTGTAAGAAATTATTGTCAATGATATACCCCCTAAATAAAAGAACTCCACATAAAATATCTGAGGCTTATCTTATTAAATATGTGATGTCACTGTACAGGGGATGATATTTGTCTATGTTTCAAGTTCAGAGATTAAAAGTATGCAGGTTGACCAATCTATAGGAGTGTCAAGAATCACCTGAAAAGGAGATAAAATCAAGGTTTTCAGTGTAGGGAATTTCAAAATACCACATTTTGATCCTACTAAATCATGCTACAAGCTGATAATGTGACTAAACAAAAGTAAATATGCAATGATACTTTAGGGCAAATAAAGCTGTGTATTATCAAGTGAGAAGAAAATGAGATCTTTAGAAACTGTACACCACCGACAATGTCCCAAGCGTCATCCAAACGGTCTTAGGATACGATTTCCACGAAAATTAATTCATCAGAATCCCTAAATAACACCTAAAAGGCATCACCCTATACTTCAAGAAAGTTAACCCTAGTCCACCCATCACCCTGCCATCATGAAAAGGTGCCAGCCAAGGGTGCCAGGACCATAAAGCGAGAGGAGGCGAGGGCGGGGCTGGACGGGCTCTTGGGGGACTGAAAATGGCCTTCCCTCCTTGCCCCAGCTCGGCCCCTCCACGCCAAGCCTCGCCACCTTTTTTTCGCCTTCTTAGATGTTAACATTTCTGCTAATTGGGTCCATCTGAAAGCTAAATCGTTTGTTAAAAACTAGGACTGATTGGCATGCACGGATCAAGTACCTGAAAGTGTGAAAGTGTAAAAATGTTCCCGAGTGGCACTGGCATCACACGTCCCCCTCTTCCCTTCGATCCTCACCTGCGCTCAAGCTTCAAACAGTAATCTTCATATTTTCTGACTTTGCGGCGTCGTGGCTACTTCTTGGTAGACAGGAAGTGGAGTATAATAATATCACTGCGTGAAAAGGGACAAAGAATCTTCCGGAAGGGTTCTCAGCTTCTTCCATGAGAAATTAAGGGTTAATCGACAAAGGATTTCGAGATCTGCGCTTGTTCGGTAATGGCGTCTGTAGGGATAGTACATGTAAAGATGCTAATTCAATTTCTGACCGCTGCTTTTTCAGATACGTCCTTTCGTAAGTCTGATAGTCAGATAAAGAGGATCTTGTTTGGTAATCACTGAAAGATGATGCTAAACAGGTTGACACTCTGGCGATTACCACTTGGGTTGTTACCAAAGAAACTACCTAATTGAGTGATTCTGGGACATGAAACATTTTCAAAATGCTTCATCAAAAATATAAACCAAGATTATACATCTTGATATATGCCTACAAATAATATAATAATGGTAGCTAACCATATCAAATCAATACTGTCATCGAAGTGTTAGTGCTCCGCCAAATTTTAAAAGTTGTTTGTGGAATGTCTAGTACGAATCTACACATCGAGTTTAAGCACAGTTTATTCGAATGATGGAAGTTTATTAATGCAAGCCATTGTCTTGCAACAGCTCAACAAGAGGTTTGCAAAGCCCCGCCCCCATATGACGTCAGAGGAACCGTTGATGACGTCATAGGGACAATTGTTGATGTTAGAGGGGCCCTTATTGATGTCACAGCGGCCCTTAATGGTGTCAGGAGCCCTTGTTCATGTAGAGGTTCTACTGATGATGTCAAAGGATCCTTCGTTTGTTAGGACGAAGCTCACTAATTACCCAAACCCAAATTACGATCTTAAGACTTGGACATATATATTCCCATCGTCCCACCCCCAAATTCCTTCCTTCCATTCTTACTTCCCGCATCACTTCAAACTTTCTTCACATTTTTATTCCTTTGATTTTTCTCACATACTGTTTGTTACTATTGTCAGCTGCAATATTCACTCTGCGATCTTAAAATCTGGCTATTTGGACTAGCAAATACCATAATAACATGATCTCCCTGCCTACCTGTCAATCAATTAATTTATTTATCTCGCTCACTCCCCACCCTCTTCCCTCTCTTTATATATATATATATATATATATATATATATATATATGCATATATATATATGC
>NC_091575.1:16331417-16336417 GCF_042767895.1 Penaeus vannamei | reverse complement strand
ATTAATGATGATAATATTTATTATAATAATGATAATTGATATTTATATTATTATAATCACAATTATAATTGTGATAATAATGATAATAACAATAATGATGATAATGATAACAATAATAATGATAATGATAATTAGTAGTAGTAGATCATTATCATTATTTTCATTATAACGATAACGAAAATAATAATAATAATAATAATAATAATAATAATAATAATAATGATGATTATAATGATCATAATGACAGTAATGATGATAATGATAACGATGATGATAACAACATAAGTAATAAGGATAATAATAATGACACTAAGAATGAGGAGGTTAGATAATAGTGATAATAATGACGAAAAAATAATAATAACAATTATAACAATTATAACTTCAATAATAGTAATGTCTGATGTTATCAGTATCATTATCAGCTGCAGCACTAATAAAATTTCCTATCACCTTTATCGCATCTGCTGATCACATATTTACGCCCGTCGTCGCGAATGAATAAGTGAAGGACACAATGCGATGGTGTTATCCTCTGACAGGCACAGCACGTCATTTTTCATTCTGGGAGCATAATGCACACCTCGTTTAGATCAGGTCCAGATAGGTATTGTGTACCTCCTTTCTCTCTTTTGTATTCC
Source organism: Penaeus vannamei (assembly GCF_042767895.1). Lineage (NCBI taxonomy): Eukaryota > Metazoa > Arthropoda > Malacostraca > Decapoda > Penaeidae > Penaeus > Penaeus vannamei. The sequence goes on along the minus strand of NC_091575.1, from coordinate 16,335,776 downwards.
TTGTACTTTCTTTGTGAAGGAAAGTCAGAGAGGAGAGTCCATAGTGTCTGGTGGAAAGCACCGGAAACGCACGGAGATAAAGAAGTGACCTTTAGACATATGGCCAGCATTGATAGCCATATCCGTTTTGACTTACGGTGGAATTAATGTTCTTAGGCGCCCTTTGTTGGATATGAAACATAGCTTATTTGTTTAAACGGGTGGATAGGTAGATAAATATAAGGTAGATAACCAGGTGCATATGGGGGATATAGTATAACAGAGACTCGGTGATATCAGCAACCATACTAAATCATCGCATCAGATACGAATAGAATGTTAAAAAATGTTAAAAGCCTAGAACTGCAAGGCGTTATAAGCATTCATGTTCCTATAAGCGTCGAACCAAAGAACAAAAGATCCACCGCAAACTGGTCACAATTGCGTCAGTCGGCGAGAAAGTAAATCTGTCCTCGACCTTAGCCCAGTGAATGAACCACGACCGGAAGACTGCCTCAGCAGCCTCGTGGCTCGACGATCATCGCCGAAAAGCAGTCCAATATATGGTGGATGCGTTGCCGTAGCTCTATAATAATCTTCAGTATATTCCTTTTCCCCAATGCAAGTCGCGCAGATTTAGCGGACGGCGCTGGAGTTAAAACTCTTCCAACACTGGTCGTGTACACGCTCACAGGTAAGGTATCGGTGTGCACGGAACACTTACAAATTCAGAGACAAACACACAACCCTCAGAGACTGCACGTGCGGATACCACAAGGGAGTCAGATGATTACAGCCCTATAGATGCATATTGATATATTCTGATATTCAAAATGTTCGCTCATCCCCTAACTACAAATTTCATTAGTGTATTGATTACTGCACGCAGACTGAAAGATGTTAGGAAGGTGCGCATACTTCCGCTTTTCTACGACAATAATTTCACAAGGTTTATACCAACAAATGTGAAGCGCAATATCCTTTCTTATCGCCAATTTCTTAGGGGCATAAAAAGTAGGTATGACGAGCCTTTCGCTGAACCTAGACATCAAGGTTTCCTCTCGCTCTCCCCGTCTCTAGCGCACACACGAACAAACTTGCTTGCAGTCAAACGAACCAACATCAGCGCAAACACACACAAAGTCAAATTGACAAAATATTTGAAACGCGGACAAAATCAAGCAAATGAAAAAAAAAAAAAACATGCATACAAATACAGTATGTGCTCACCCTCTCTCTTTGCCTCATCTTCCATACGCACAAGTTGCACGTACATGTATGTATATACACACTATACGGCACACACACGCCCACTCTCTAATCTTACCTCCCCCTTCCCTCCCCCCTACCCCGCCGCTCCCGACGAAAGTGAAGGCTGTGTGGTAACTCCATTCAAGGAAAAGTTCCGTCATTTTTCAGATAAACGGAGACTGCCTGGCACTGTCGGGTACAGCGAGCGTCCCTTTTGTGATTTATGGACAATAATTATGTCCACCTAAACACATAACCTCGTAAATTCATAGCAGAAGGTTTTCATTTATGGATATATAGAACGTGTTGATGATATTGTTACTTTACCGGGGCGATGGAAAAAATATGTTAGTTAAATAAAAACATTAAAAAACTAGTTTTTTACCTTGTGATTTTACCAGCATTTCCTCAATTGAGCAACATTCAATCGTTACAAGTCAGACTAACCAAATAATGAAAAAACAAAAGTGAATTGTCCAAATAATGGCTATTTGATATTGCATCGATTGTATCCATCCATCAAAAATCTCTCGACACTGAATTGCAAAGCAGATAATCGTGAATGGCAATGACCTTCGCGGAACCAATTAAAACCTCCTCCACGGTGTTCCGTCAACCACAACAGAAAGTAAAGACCAATTACATTTCCTGAGAAGTGTGACGTCACAGTCCCCAAGGTTGACCGCCGTCTCCGTCAGCGAGAACTCCGTGCACAGGAGTTTCGTGTATAAAAATCTGACCCTGATTTATTCATTGGAGGGAGAAAAAAGAGACGTGAAGAGTTGTGTTCTCCGACGCCCATATTAGCTGGGTTAGCTTTTTTGTATCAATAAAAGTTTTAGCCGGAAGTCTGCACAACCATTCAGCGGACGAATCCTGAGAACTGGCAGCCGTTTTCTTCTGCTTCACTGGCGACTGAGGGACAGCCATCACAGCCATTTACTATTTATGTACATATATGTGCGCGTGTGTGCGTGCGTGCGTGCGTGCGTGTGTGTGTGTGTGTGTGTGTGTGTGTGTGTGTGTGTGTGTGTGTGTGTGTGTGTGTGTGTGTGTGTGTGTGTGTGTGTGTGTGTGTGTGTGTGTGTGCAAAGAATATGTATATTCATAAAGGTAATCGTATTAATTGACGAGATTTACTGATGATGACGGTCAGTAGCGTAGTGAAGGGGGCGCGATTTCTCACCGCCTCCTGACCCCCGACGGAAGGGGCGCCAAATGACGTCCACATATCTAAAAAAAAACATACAGGGCCCTCCCTCATAGGATCAGGTTCTTGGACCATTATATGTTTAGTGTGTGAGTGTGCGTTTGTGTGTGTGCAGATTGTAAGGATTAATTATGTTTATATTGTCGAAAATCGAATAAAACATTAATTACTTATAAACATTGACCTGGTTTCATTTCAAGAATTGTAATAAGTGGAAAAAATGTTTTCAAATAGATAACGAGAATGCTAAACTGTGAGATTCATTTTATGTGAAAAATGGCTTTAACATTATTTATACACATAGACTAAAATCTTGAGTCAAACGTTGCCAATACTGATTTCGGACATTTAGAAATATATAAAGATTCATTTGGGTGCTTAAAATATCTCTTTTTTTGATAAATTACTTTGATTTAAGCAAATCCTTAGTACAATATACGTGCTACTTTGGTTATCGTGCCTACATTATAAATAATATCCGTTAATATATCATTGCTTTGAATTGCCATTTTCAATCAGTAATATGTCGGATTAATATTAATAAATTTATCTTCCTGTGTGGAAGTTGATGGTATAAATTAAACATTGATTAAGAGCTCGCCTACTGGAAGCAAGAGTACTATGTAAATACTGCAATTCTTGGTGGATCATTGTGTAGCCCAGACAGAGATGAAACAGCTAGAATAATTAAATACCTTGTACCTATTCAGGATTTCATGTGAAGCCATTCAAGGAGAGACCTGTACGCTCTAACTGAGTATAAAGTGGCCAGTGCGTGCAGTAGTGCAGATTGCATACGTCCCCACCGTGGATAAAATACTTTATCATTTTTAGGAGCACATTGCTTGCAAAACGATCTACACGTTATGAAATTAATGAATTTAAAAGAAGGCGGATCCACTGCGCATTCCGAACGCAAAAGGTAGCGGCGATACGTAGGTTACAGATTAAACGGCCAGGGTTCATGAGAGGAAGAACATCACGGGCTCAGCTGTGTTGAAGCCGACAGTAAGATCGAATTCGCGGTGGACAATATTTTCAATAGTCTTTTTTCAGATATTCCAGGTATAAGCTGTGGTGCCTTGAAAAGATCGCGGCGTCGTTAGGAAAGTCCTCGTATGTGGGTGAGCAGAGTAAGGCCAATATCGCCTAACAAGATGTAATCACTTCCTGTCTGAAAGACCGGCAGATGTGGTACCAATAAACGTGATATGTTTTCGACCATGATGTAAATATCCTCACCGGATCAATAACACCAGAATCCCATTATGTCATTCGGGAGACGAATTATCAAAAGGCTTGATAGAGTATGATATTTTCGAGCATCAATCATCACGAGGTCATCAAGAACGGCGCAGCGTGGTCAAGTGACGCTCGGGGTGCGCGGGCGAGCCGAGGATATGCGAACGATGTATGCGGGGAATGCGACCGCGCAGGTTCGTTGAGATGCATAACATGGTGGTGAATTAACTGGTAGCCTTAAGCTTTGGCAATTTTGTATTCAAAGAAACTACGATCCTGGACTATTTGTAGAATAACAAATAAAGTGGTTCGTCCGTTCACTTTAAGAAATGTTCACAGATGTTCTATCTCCTCCAACATTGTATTGCCATTTGATCTGAAAGACGAAATATCAGCTTTTCGGTTTCATACATTGAAATCAATGAAATCAAATGGCTAGGTGATTTTGTTCTGAAAATGATATGGATTCATCTGTATAAATCATTGTTCATAAATATCTTGGGTACATATAAAACCTGTAAATTTCTTAAAACCTAAAACTGAACTTCCACTTTGTCTTTGCGCCTCTCTTTGGTCACTACTTTCACATTTGATGCAAATATCTGTAGGCCTAAGGATATAACCACAATATGAACTCTCATATGATGTGCTGTAAACACATAAATTTCATGTTCTGT
>NC_091575.1:16321417-16326417 GCF_042767895.1 Penaeus vannamei | reverse complement strand
AAATCAGTCAGTGGATGAATTACACGGGGAGTGAGAACGAACTTCATGATTTACACAAAGAGGGAGCCTTTGAGATTTTTCACAAGAAAAGGAAACAAACTAGATAATCCTCACACACAAAAAATCTCTAAAGCTCACACTGAAGCAAAACGAAAGAATAAACCACCTACGTGAGAAACACAAAAATAAAAACGCCTACACGCCTCTCGCAACAAAAATAAAACCATAAATATGACTCATACACTAAAAACAATATCAAGATACCGAATGACTACCCACGAGGACATCAGTCGGGCGAGACAGTGGGAAACCAGCGCCGAGGAAATCCCGCGCTGGGAGAACCAATCGGGTGAACGACCACGTCTACGAATACCTGGGCAATGACCTACTTAGCCAGGTGAGGTAAACGGGAAAATAAATGAATTAATGAGCAAAAAGGTAGGAATGGGTGAATGGGGAAAAATAGGCAAGTATGGAAAAAAGGTGTGAGAAGAATCGGGATGGTGTTGATGATGGTGGTGCAGATGATTATAGAGACGGTGTTAATAATGACAATTATAATAGGGGTGGGATAGTATAAGATACAGGTAGATGTGGAATTATAAGTGATAATGGTAAGGGTGTCGATGATAGCGATGACTGTTGATAACACAATAATAATGATAATGATAATAACACTAATAATAATAATGATGATGATAATAATAATAATAGTAATAACACCAATGATGATGGTAATAATAATAATAGCAATGACAGTAATACTAATGACAATAGAAATAATAATCATCTAAATAATATATAATGATAACGATAATGCTAATCACAATAATAACAATAACGGTAATGATAGTGTTGATAATGATAATCATAATCATGATAATGATAATATGTATAGTAACAGTAATAGTAATAATGGTAATAATTATTTTGATAGTAATAATAATGATGATGATAATAATAACAACAGTAATAGAGATAATGATAATAACAAAAGTAATAAAGATAATAATAACAATAATAATAACAATAATAATGGTAATGGTAATGATAATAATAATGATAATAATAATTATGTAATAATGATAGCAACAATAGTAATAATGGCAATGATAAGAGTAATAATAACAATGATGATAATGATAATAACGATAACAAAAATAACAAAAATGACAATAATAATGGTAATAGTAATAGTAGTAGTAGTAATGATAAAAACAATAATAATAGCAGTAGTAGTAATAATAATAATGAAGATAATAATAATGATGATGATGATAACAATTACGAATAAAGAATGGGTAGAAAATTTAAGAAGGCATCTTCGCTAAATCACAACAAAAACACCACATCAAAAGAGACACGCCCATCGCCTGCTGTGACGACGCGAATCCTCCCCTTGGTGTTTCAGAATGATCCATCAGTTTTTGAAAACCGATCCAATAATGCATTCGCCCATCATTCTCTTCGTATGTCTCAGGTAACTTAATCCTCCGGGAGAATTTGAGCCGTTATTATCTGACCTCATACATGCTATATAAGCTAAAACCCCGTCATCTTCCTACCTTTGCCGGGTAATACATACTTCTTCCTGACCTTTTCGCCTATTTGTTAATTTTCTGTTTTGTTTCGCTAAGCTTCGTACGCTGCTGTGTCGAGATTAATGGTTGCACTGTTTTCTTTCTTACCGTCTCTCTTCTTTTCTTACTTTCTTATTTGTTAAATTCCCATCTTCTTGTTTAGTTAGTTCTCGAGATGATTCTGGACTAAGATATTCATCATTATTCAGTAAAGTTCTTTCTTTGCCGATAAAGATTTCTGTTATACCGCGAGGTTGTCTATTGCGCGGAAATATATTACTATTAATACTTTTTTAATCATCGTGTATCATTGAAAAAATATCATGATAAGTACTAATGATCAAGATGTCGAGCAGATTCACATGTTCATGATACTAAGGATGATGACAATGATGACGATGGTGGTGATGATGATGATTATGATTATGATGATGATAGTGATAATGATAATGATATTGATGATAATTATGATGATGGTGATGATCTTCAACAATGATAAGAATAACAATGACAAAAATGATGATAATAATGATATTGGTGACGATAAGAACAATAATGTTAATAACAATGATACTGATGATTGTGATAACAATAATGTTAATGATAATGGTACTGATGATTGTGATAACAATAATGTTATTAATGATAATAATAAAACAATAATGAAAATAATGGTAATGATAATGATCATGACAATAACAATGATAACCATAACAATGATAATAATAATGATGTTAATAATGGTAATAGTGATAATACTAATAACGATAATAGTAATAATACTAATAATGATGATATCAATAATAACTAGAATAACAACAATAATGATAGTAATAATGATGATAATGATAACAATGATGATGATAATGATAACGATGATAATGATGATAATGATAATAATAATGATAATGATAATAATGATAATGATAACCATAACATCAATAGATATTATTATTATCATTATTATTATTATCCTTATCATTATTATTATTATCATTGTTATTATTGTTATCATTATTATCCTTATTAGCATTATCATTATTATCGTCATTATTATCATTATCGTCATTATTATTGTTTTAATAATAGTGATAATAATGATAATGATAATAAAGATAATACTACTGCTAATAATAAAAAAAACTATAGTAATAACTGTAATAATGATAATGATCATAATGATAATAACGATAATGATCAGAAAGATAATAATTATGGTAATAATGATAATAATAATGATAATAACAATAATAATAACAATAATGATTATAATAATGATGATAGTAATAATAATGAAAATCACAACAATAGCAATAACGATGATGGTAATAATAATACTGTTGATAATAATAATGACAGAAATGATGATTATGGTAGTAACAATGATTATGAAAATAATAATAATGATAATAATAATGACCATTATCCTTATTGTTGTTATTAGCATTATTATGATTACTATTATGATAATAACAATAATAATAATAAGAATAATGATAATGATAATAATAATGATGATAATAATGATAATAATTGTAATGATATTGAAAATAATAATAATGATAATAATAATAATAATAATAATAATAATAATAATAATAATAATAATAATAATAATAATATTAATAATGATAATAATAATTATAATAATAATATAATACTAATATAATAATATAATAATAATAATGGAAGGAATAACTATTACCGTTGTTATTGTTGTTGCTGTATGAGTTGATTTTGTTTTTACTCGCCAACGATTACGATCAAGAAATTTACTTCACCTCATCCTTTTACATTTTTCTGAGAATTTCTTTACAAATCCACTAAACGTATTCTAACTCTTATTTTCCTTTGGCATAAGCATATTTGACATACCAAGCGCAGTGGGCATGGTGGAATGCATGGAGGTTTGTTTTGGTTTCGGGGACCTTTTCCTGTAACCACTAATAATCCCGTCAGGTCTTGTCACCTTAATTATTAATGGTAGTGAAAGTCTCTGCTGCTCGGTCGTCTGTTATACATTTGGATGACAGCTTGTATGTTATTATAATACCTCTTGGGAAGCTATTGATTTAACAGCTTAAATTGCCCCGTTTTACGTTTATTTTTTATCAAGAAAATGTACAGCGTTTTTCCTCACACAGATATAAACTCCAATAGTTGGTATGGATGCTGCTGCATTGTTGGCATTCATTCTTTCGCATAAGAGCTTGACCTTCTTCCTGTAACAAAACACTGGAGTGGGGAGAGGTGGTCACTACAGCCGTCTGGGTACACCTGAGCTGTCCTTCACCTAACTGTTACCCGAGGCTTGATAGACGACACTTCAGCTTGTGATAAGATCTCCAGCTGAGTGTTACGGTTTAACGCGACTAGACTCTTCAGGTCTTTATTCTCATGGTAGGACAATAATGCAATTGGAGAGTGGCTGACTATTCATTTGTAATTCTACCAGGAAGCACCAAAAAAATATAAAACGTTCTAGTTATTTCTTAATGCATTTTTTACCATAGTAATCACGAAGAGAAAGAGCTGGAAATGACTAGTGACCGGAGATTACCACGGTAACAGCCTGGGGAAAGGTTGTGTGGTAGTTCTGACATGTAACGGGGCTAACGATGGGGGAGGAGCATACAGAGGTGTTCACTCCATTCAGCGTCTTTGTGAGAAGATCACACGAAACGTGATAAAAAAAAAAAAAATGCAAACTGGTTTCTATTGGAGGAACATCACAAAGGTTACCGAAAGCTCATGGTGTATGATAAAAATGATAATTAACAATAAGAATGAATATTCATAAAAAAAATGAGGCAGTGAAATACTGCTGTGTCGTGACTATTGTTATTGTCATTGTTATTATCGATATCATTATGACTATTAGTAGTATTATCATAATCATTCATATCCTTATCATTACCATTGTTATTACTATGACTGAATTATTATTTTCATTATCATCATAATTGATATCATTATCATTACTGCTATCATTGTTATTATTGCTACTGCCACTATTGTTATCATTATAATCATTATTGTCATTGTTATTATCTTTATTGCTATTATTATTATTATTATTACTATTATTATTATTATTATTATAATTATTATTATTATTATTATTATTATTATTATCATTATTATTATTATTATTATTATTATTATTATTATTATTATTATTATTATCATTACAATCATCATTATCATCGTCATTATTATCATTACTATTGTTATCATTATTCCATTTGCTATTTTACTATTTTATATCATTGTTATTACTATTATTAATATCGTTAATTTTATCACTTATTATCATCATCATTATTATCATTGTTATTATCATTATTAGTATCATTATCATTATCATCATTATTGTTATTATTATGATTGTTATCACTGTTACTGTTATTATCACCATCA
>NC_091575.1:16301417-16306417 GCF_042767895.1 Penaeus vannamei | reverse complement strand
ACGTTCTGAATGTATATTTGATAAAAAAGCGCTTGTAAATTAGCAGCAAACGGGTATGTCCCACAGGCGACAGAGATAACACACTTTTATCAGGTTATCGTTTAAAAAAAGTATATATTATCAGTCATCGAATTGTTACGTATACTTCTAAGACGCAACGCTACCAGATGTACAGAAGGAAGCGGTAGCAAACACTGTGCTGTTTTACAACTTTACTCGACCCGGACCAACAAGCAGTGTATAGAAGTTTGAATATCTCTCTCTCTCTCTCTCTCTCTCTCTCTCTCTCTCTCTCTCTCTCTCTCCCTCTCTCTCTCTCTCTCTCTCTCTCTCTCTCTCTCTCTCTCTCTCTCATTACGTCGTATATATGCTCATATCGTATAGAAGAAACTGAATGTAGTTGTAAAGATGTCTTTTGCCCAATTTTTATTTTATTTTTTTTCTGCCTATTAAGAAATGAAGGAGAATATTATAAGAAGGTTATTCAGGAAAACTATCGTTATAATATAACTATAGAAGTATGCTTTATTTATAAAGTACATGACCAAAACAAAAATCGTCAAGCTTGTATATACATATTCAGAAGAGCACATATGAATAGACGTAAACTGCAAATTTTTCACGCATACCAATGTATATATGTACGTACATTATAGCAAATAGAAAACATACAAACAAAGTTATTCCAGGAAAAGTTAGCCACCATATCCACTTTCACCAGGTGAGGATATAGTGCAATCCCCATCTTCCGGCCAGGCGGAAATGTCTTACCTTTCGCGACCTTGTGTAATGTAATGTTGACCCGGAACCTCGCCCACGTCCAGCTTCTAACGCGCCTGGTATAGAGAGTGCCAAGCGGGCTCCCACTGGCCCTCTGATTGCTGAAATGGCAAATGCGTGCTGGGGTAGAGGGAGAGTTTGCAAGAAATTTTCTCTATGTGGAAAAAGCAAAAGATGGACTTTCTTCTACTTCGGATTTAAAAATAAGTATGCCCATGATGTGTTTGAATGAAGTAAACGTAATATCAAATTGCATGGGGACAAAAAGGAAAGTGAGGTTTTTAAAATGTTGCTAAATGCGAGGGTAAAACGCAAGCAACATAACGCAGTAACATGCTGAAGGGCGCGTGTAAAAGCAGTGTATAACATTAATTTGTCCCCTGTTATCCAGTATTACCTTGACTGTTGCAGATTACCCCATTTTACTTCCTGTTGATATTTTTATTTGCACGTCAATGATTTTCCTTCAAATGCTGAGTATAAGGACACGGGAAAGGCGCTATTATATCTTTCTGTGGTTAAGATACAGCAAAGAAACAAAAAAGAAAGAACGGGTGGGCCCAGGTATGGTCGGCACGAGGGCAGACCTTCGCGGTGCACATATGTACACACCAGCTCGCAGCGTGTGAGTCTAGAATACTATCAGGTCATTAACGAGTGTCGAATGGCATGAAACTATTTACTACGGAAAACTTTACATTCCATTTCTAGGTTTTGTCGTGAGAACTAATCCAAATAGACAACAGAATCCCTAGTATTAAAAAATAACTACTCCATATGCAAGGTGGCTACAGAACATGCGTACATGCATGTGATGTTTGTGTGTGCGCTTGTACGTACCGACGGGTGTACGTGCGTATGTGTGGGTGAGGGTTAGAGTGGAGGACTGACTCAGACAGCCGCGGGTGGCCAGAGTCGCTATCTTGCTGTGTGTGGTTGGAGGTCCCGCCTGTTGTGCTCCCGCCTGTGGATGTTGTGTGTACATCTGTGTCTTCGCTCTGGCGGCTCTTGGAATTGTTGATCACGTGTTGATATTAAGATGTACGTAAATATGTGTTGTGATTGTTTCTTGAAACATGTGCGTTATAGAAAGTTGGATGGTGGGTGTAGAAAGTGACAGGCCCGTGTGAGGTCCTCTGGCGCGAGGGGGAAGTGAGGAACGGGGAATCTACACACAATGCATGATTATTTCTGTATGTTTGATATATTTTTTGCTTGACTATATTACTGTTGTTGATAACTGTTACTTCTGTCAATGCCTTAATATTTGATTCCGTATCAAAAGTGAATTGTGAGGACCATTACCGCGGATACGTTATGATCAGTGTTACGGCTTGGTTATTTCTTTAATACATTTATTATCAATTATCGCGTGTATAATGTAAGATATAAGAAAACTGGCCAAGTCGGGCTCGATGAATGTTGCCGCCTTAAAATATACGGGATGAAGTGTTTGTAACATCTCGTCTTTTGTGAACTATTTTGACACGATGAACGTTTTTCTATGAGTGTAGATGATATTTCCTTTTCTGTTTTTAATTTCATCTTGATTTTTGGTACCATTACATACACCATGTACTCAAATAAGTCGGGAAGAAATCAGCTGATAGTAGTTGTTTCCCTCAGTATAAGCTTCTGCTGCCAAACGCTCTTCATTGAGCCTCACTTCCATTGTGTTTCGTTCAAGGATTCATGTTAAGAGAATATCCACACGAAAGAACACATATTTACAAATCTCAACACGTCCAACACAACCAATACATCCTTCCTTGCCCAGAGTCACTATTTCTACTACATGCCTGGAGTGACAGAGTTGAAAAGTTTGCTCAACGAAATGTTTTAAGACGTGCACTAAGGCCAGGGGAAGGAAAGGAGCAGTGTGGCTGGGCGCGGCCGGTGCGTGCTGCCCTCTCGCTATTGCCAGCTGAGCCAGTGTTCCTCCGGGCCCTTGTGAACATGGTGACAGTGGCTCAGGAGCTCTCGGATTTATCCACCTAATCTGACGCTATATTGAATTCCAGAGGATATATACAATAATGAGATAAAAGTATACATATTCGATATTGTTTGTGTGTGGAGACTCGAGGTGCTGGTGAAGCAGGTAAGGAGATAACTTGCGAAATGTCTACCGATGTCAGAGCCAGCCAGAGCTCTTGTTATTGTTGATTCCAAGATGGCTGGTCCTTTTGGGTGGCTGGGAGAGCACTGATATGATTCTTTACGTCCTTCTCTTGCAGGATGGAGTTAAGGGTTGGCAACAAGTACCGTCTTGGACGGAAGATAGGAAGTGGATCCTTCGGTGACATTTACTTAGGTAAGTACACAATCAAAATGAAGCTTAGGAGACGAGACTTTGTTGAAATGGGTGTGAACGGTTCAGGCCTTCCCAGCGCCTCTGTTGACAAAGGAAGACACCAACAAAGCGCCTAGATGTTTTCGCACATGGACTTGTTTGCATACACGCCTCTCGTCTCCCCAAAATCAGATGTATTTATGAAAAAATCAGCATAATGTTTCTCATGGGAATCCCCAGGAGTGGTGCATTCCGGAGACCATAAATCCCGAGGGCAGACTCGCTCCTCGGACTTTTATGGTAGGGATTTTTGGGGCGAATTAACTCCTTGGATTTGCCACTAATAGTGAATATACTTTTGGCAGTAACAGGAATCTGCTCGTTGTTATTACACTGGAGACATTGCCTGGTTACTTTGATGGTAAAAGAACTTAGCTCTGATGTAATATATACCAGCCTTAAGTTATTTATTTCGACAGTGCATCAGCTGACATTAGTGGTTTGTAGTGCTTGGATTGTATAATTAAGATATGCAGTTCTCTGATAACTTTTTGTGGTGTAACTCAAAACATTTCAGAAAGATAAATTTTGTGTATGAGGTCTTGTGTATGCTTATTACTCACTGGCATACATGTACAATCTAGCTGAAGCAATTGTTTAGTTATTATGTTTGTGTTTGTTTATATGTTGAGGGCAAGTTATCTAGGCTAATTTTGAATATGTAGGCTGGTATAAGAAATCCAGACACAAGTATTTGTGATAATACATGATAGGAGATTAGGTAATGGTCTGCTTTAGTACCTATTTTTCACAAGTTCTAACCACAAGTATAAAAAGATTAACATTGAGTACTGTATTAGGAGCAGTAGACTCTACTTTTAAATAGTCACAGGGTTATGAAAAGAAGCATATGTGAGGGTGAGGCCACTTTTCTTCTTATTTCTTTTATTGGTGTGCATTATCGTAAGAGTTGGGAATCAACTGTTTATGGACTAAAAACTAAAGACACCTTGTAGTTCAATCATTTTATATCTTTTTGCAACCTCTCACAATTTGCATTGTTATTGATTTTTAATCTCGTATAATCTTAGTTAAAGTTCCAGAGAGTGATGCACTGAGATATAGGGAAATGGACACTGCCATCCTGTAGAGTATGAAGAACTCAAATGCACTGGCCTCGTATTTATTAGTAGAGGACAAATTATATGCTGCATATCACCACTCAGAGACTAAGTTCACAGCACAACAGTTCCTGATGTTGCATTTTGTTTTATTTGACATGTGCTAATAAAGGGGGCTACAGGTTGCTTCCCCGTCTAGGGAATAAATAGAAGCTAGGAAAGGTTAAGTTTGGATTGTTGGGTTCTGATGATACCTTGGTTTTGGAACTTTGTCTAAAGGGAGTGCTTGGCTTTCAGTAACAAATACCATTATCTGTGGTAATGTTATTTCCATTTTTTTAAAATTGAATTTGCTTTTTATGACAGAGAAGGTTAAATTAGTTAATAGCAATCAGGATCTAAGCTTATATTTGACAGTATGATGTGCTAGGACTTTGTTCAAATATTTCTCAAGTTTACCTCAGATTAATGACAATGCTAGAGAGGATTTGTGGATGATTTCTGGGAATTCCACAGAAGATTTTAGATTGCTGTTTGATTATGAAAAATTACTGCATATTTGTTCACTTTTCCTCCTGATATAATGTCTGGAATAAAGTGATGTAAATGTGACACTTTGTGTTGGAAACTAGCAAGTACATCTGCAAGTATTAAGGTTTAAAGCTTGATGTATGTTAAATAAAGACTTTGACCTCCATGGTTAGTACAGGACCATGAGATCTGCCCACTCATAATGGTATACCATGGGATGACCTTGAATTCTTAGCTAGGCACCAAAGTGCCACTGCTTAACAGACTGAGTTGGC